>NC_056733.1:984874997-985182018 GCF_019279795.1 Protopterus annectens
AGAACAGATTACAGAGTTTCAATCACATTTACAGGAAAGAATAAGACAATTTTGTGATGAAGACCTGGGAGAGACAGGAGGATCACCAGAGGAAATGAGGACATCCAACAAAGACGTGGATGGATAGCATCACTTTGGAAGAAAGTAGAAGAGCAACAGTGAATCCAGAAAGATGATAACAGTTGATAAGACACCCTGGCCCAATGGAGCAGACAGAAAAAATGGGGGATCATTTATTTATTTACTTATTGTTCACCAAGTAAGTGGACTGGTGTGTTGACCCTTTTCAGCTGCAACCTGAGTTCAAAGAGGAGAAAATACATCACAGTCTTTCAATTAAAAATATTATATACAAAATGGGTACATAGCAAAATTCAGAACATGATGGTAATATTAAATTCAAACAGAATAAAATTAAAAGATCTAGTCAAAGTGCATTGAGATAAAAACAAGATATACAGAATACAAGTGAAGATATGTGTGAAATATAGTACAATCATGTGTTTAAGATATAAACTCATATATACATGTGAAATACATGCAAATAAGATGCTACATTAAGAAGCTAAGAAAAGTTTCTTGAATGTATTCTATTACGGCCTCACAGTAAGACGTTGTCCTGTTCGATTCTCAGCTAGAGCGTCTTCTGTGTGGAGACATGTGTGAATGGGCGTACCTTCATTGAAGGTTGTGCGTCAGGGCTGGCAACTCGGCATGTAAAAATCTACTGCCAATCATTAGCAGACCGGAGTTCTGCTGTGGTAAGCCGAAAGACACAACAACATTTTATTATTCATGAAATGGATGGTAAGTTACCTAGCTATTGTCAATGTAGCAGTTGCAGGTAGATTCAGTAAAGAGATGTACTTTAAATGCATCATTAATTTTTAATGCTTTCTACGTTTTTGATGTCAGTAGGTAGGTGGTTCCAGGTAGCAGGTCCCTGTCTATAGAAGGCTGTCTCATCTACAGCCATTTTAAATAGAGGATGAACTAGAAATAAATTGTTGTCCTGTGCACTTCTGAGTACATAGGGGTTGTCTTGAAAAGGAAGTTTCAGTCCTAACGGGTGGAAGTGACCATGTTTAGAATCTTGTAAATTGGAGTGCTTAGAAGAAAAGTGCCCTTATGAGGCACTGAAAGCAGGGTTGTCAGATCAGATTTCCAACTGGCCAGGTAGGGACAAAGTGAAGACTAGGTCTTTTAATGCTGAACATCAGAGTTCCACATTAAACAAAAGTAGTTTTGTGTTTATTTTATTTTTTGATTGGCCCGGGGCAATCAAAAATAAATAAACATGGAGCTACTTCTGTTTAATGCGAAACATCGCAGTTCCGCATTAAACAGAAGTAGCTCTGTTTTGCGATTTTTTTGATTGGCCCGTATACCGGTATATGGGCCAATCAAAAATCGCTAAACAAGGAGCTACTTCTGTTTAATGCGGAACTGCAATGTTCTGCATTAAACACAAGAAGCTCCGTGTTTAGTGATTTTTGATTGGCCCGTATGCCGGTATACAGGCCAATCAAAAAAAAAAAACTAAGTGTAGGCTGCCCGGGATTTAAACCGGCAGTGTGGGACTCGGGATCAGACTGCTGATCTCAGGACAGTCCCGCACAAATAGGGATGTCTGGCAACCCTGACTGAAAGGCAGCTGTAATTTCTCACCAAATAACAATGGTGTATCTGAGGGTATGCTAAAAGAATGAGTCTGCAAATTTTATTTTTAGTGGTCTGCACTCTGGGAGAGTGTGGGCTGAATGCATAATATGGAAAGGAAGGTTGTATTCCAGCACAGGTTTTAAAATATTTTTAGCAATGGCCCGGAGAGCAGTTTTGGAAAGGAGGTAAATGATTTTGTAGTATAGATGTAGCTGAGCACAGACTTGATTAATTAAAAAATCTGTATGTGTGGAAAGGGCAAGGTGAAGTGTTATGCCTAGGTACCTCTGTTCAGTGAAGTTAGGTATAGGTATAAAATCTGTTAAGAAAACTGCAGGGATAGTGGGTAATTTCTTGGCTTATGTAAAGACTATAGCATTGCTTTTCTTAGGGTTAATTAGTGGTTTGTTAGGAGTGGACCAGGTACATGTCTGAGTCAAATTGTTCGATATTATTGGTTTGCAGGTCAGAGAGGTAAGTATATCACCTACACACATTATTAATTTACGATTTGGTAATTCTAGGGGAAGATCATTAACAAAGAAAGAGGAAAGGACCTAGCACAGATCCTTGTGGTACACCTGCACTAATTTTACCAGCAGCAAAGGATGAGCTATTGCTATGGGCTTGGAAGGTTCTGTCTTTTAGATAGCTGTGAAACCAGCAGAAAGTGTTATCTCCAAAGTTGTGTCTTCTGAGTTTGTTGAGAAGTAGTGTGTGGCTGACTGTTTCAAAGCTTTTGTCATGTCAGCAAAGAGACCTTCAGTAATACATCCCTCATTCAGGTTGCAATAAATAATATCACGGCTATTACCAGGGCAGTAAAGATACTGAAGACATAGGGAAAGCCATGCTGTGCATCACATAACAGGACATAACTGTTAATGTGCTTAAGTAGTTGCTTGTATTGAAGTTTTTCAAATATTTTGATAATAGAGAACAGGGTAGAAATAGATTCATGGTCCTTCATGCTATTAGGAGACGTGACCTTAGATAAGGGGATCATAAGTGTGTATTTGAATACTGCAGGGGTAGTGCCTGAGGTGAGGGACACATTAAAGATATAAGTCAGGACTTTAGTGATTGTTCAGCCACAATCCTTAGGGAGGTAAAATGAAGTTTGCTGCATTTAGATCCCGAATTATTGATTATGAGATGTAGGATCTTGGTCTGTTCTACTGAAATTTCAGAGATGTGAAAGGTTGCTCCATAAGAGGCTAGAGGTATAGATCAGGGATAGAGGCTGTTGTTTTTCATTAGTGAGGGAGTAAACTGTTGGAAAGGCTTTATTTATGTTCATAGGTTCATAGGTTGGTACTAGGCTATCAGCCCTAGGGCCTATACAAGCCTAGCCATAACAATTCCCTGGCTATTTCTTCCCACAGTATGTTGGTTATACTGGGCTGCAAAAATGAGCATAATCATTAGTAAAGGTGGAGTGATTCAGTGTTATTAATTTCAGGCAACTAAAGAGTTATTTAATGTCGCTAGTAAGCTTTTTATTTCTTTACAAAACATAATGGGCCTAGACCAGTCTGCTTTCTGTTTCTGTCTAAGGTACAGAACTTGTCCTGTATTTATTGCAATTCTTAGTTCTTTCCTAAAACTCAGAAGAGTCTGATGAATCTCCATATTGTCAGGGTTCCTTTTCCAGTTCTACTTGTCCAAGTCTCTGTCTTTAATTTTATTTGTAATATCCAGTGAAAGCCATGGGCAACCCTGTGATCTAAGCCTTCTTTTTGTAAGGGGGTACAGTGTATCTTGAATTGTGTTCAGTTTTATTTTGAAAACTTGTAAAGCAGAGGTGGGTTCAGATGTGGCACTGAGGAGTCAATCCATCGCACTGAGAAGGGTATTGAGATTTGGTAGCTTATTATTAGGGAAAGATCTCCCTTCAGTTATTTCAGTGTGAAGGCACCTATTTTGTATGTTTATTATTATTAGGTCAAGTGTGGAGTTACAGACAGTTCTTGTATTGGTTTGAGGAGGAGCCTATATTATTTGGGCTATTCTACACTGCTGCAACATTTTGCTCAGAGGTAGGGAGTCTTTCCAATAGCATTGATATTGAAATCACCAAGAATAACTGTGTTGTTTTGTAACTGTACTGTCTGCTGCTGCTGCTTTAAGTCATTATTTACACTGTATAACATTGTATCTGTTAGTTGTGGGGCTGTTTTTGTAACTGTACTGTCTGCTGCTGCTGCTTTAAGTCATTATTTACACTGTATAACATTGTATCGGTTAGTTGTGGGGCTGTTTTTGTAACTGTACTGTCTGCTGCTGCTGCTTTAAGTCATTATTTGCACTGTATAACATTGTATCAGTTAGTTGTGGGGCTGTTTTTGTAACTGTACTGTCGGCTGCTGCTGCTTTAAGTCGTTATTTACACTGTATAACATTGTATCTGTTAGTTGTGGGGCTGTTGTAGATAGTTTGGTCTTGTTACACTTGGGGTCCAAACCAGATATTCTACATTAAAAAGGTGCTTTTCTGCCCCCATGTAGCACAAGTGTGGCTGATCTAACCAGTCTGAGTTGGGCTTTGCTGGCGAAAGGTTTCTTATGTGCTTTCCTGATTGGTAGTTAACTTAAAATGTGTTTCTCTTTGCTCGTATTTAAGCCTCATGTTTGCGTGGTGCTGCTGTTCGCAGCAATTAGCAGTGCCCTGGTATAGACTCAAAAGCCTAGAAGCTCAGTTTTTCCCTAAATAGCTGCCAGTGAAACCTTTCCAAAATTTTCTGCTACTCTAGGAGCAAATCAATTGTGCACTGAGCAGCATTGCCTTACTGATCATCCTTAGCCTACACAAATAAAGGTCCCCCTTGTAGTCTCAGTGCTACCAGCACAGGCCTGTCAAATTAACCCATTCCCATCCCTAATAAAACATACAGTAAGAACCTGTTATCATGGAAGGGCAGTTTCCCATCATCTCTCTGACCAACCTGATAGACATGGGCATCCTGAGGCAATGTAACAATTGTCTCATATATACTGACAACCACGTATGCCTGAAACAAACAAATACTTTATGTGATAGATGTAGTTACACTATGAAATTGGAGGCAAGACTCTCATATAAGGATAAATCAAATGCCAAAGAGGTTGTCAGAAAACACACACATACATCCCACAATAAAGAAGGACAGGACACATAAAACTCACATATGCGGAGGTACTCACTAATAACTTACCAAAAGATCAAAGGCCTCCCAAACAGAAACCATTTACACACACAAAAATGCAAAAACAACCACAACACACAATAATACACACACACCAGTGTTTCAACAAATAAACCCATAAGATGTGACACCAAAAAACCTAATGCACTGGTCATAAGTGACTAAAGTGTGAGACACACAGATATTCCACTCATCAGACTGGATAAGGAGTGGATTACGGTTAGCTGCCTGTCAGGTGCCAGGATCCATCAAGGTACTGCTATGGCTCCATCATAGTCCATGTAGGGGAGAATTATTGAGACATACCTCACTACACTATATGAAGAGAGACATGACTGAGCTCTCAGATTATGTGTCACAGGCAGGTATAAGCCTATACCTAAACAGCATTCTGCCTTCTCCAAGGTTGATGGCACAATACAACAAAAAATGATTGACTTTAACAATTGATTTAACATCTGGTGTCAGTCGAAGGGGATCCGATATCTGTTAGCCTCCAAAGCTAATTATGAAGCAAAAATAGCCTCCCTAGCTAAGGATAATCACAAGGCTTTCTTTAACAACTTCCAGAATCTAAAAGGGAATACCCAGCTACGCACTGAACTGGTTGTGGATGGCACCACCCATACTCAACCGGAGGTAATAGCCAACCTGCTAGCTGACAGATTTGGAGCAAACTTCACCTCCCCCATCTGCTCTGGTCATCCCCCAAAATATAACAGCCACCATTCATCAGCCTATTATCTCAAGAGAGAAGGTCATCACTATGCTCTCCAAGGCCAAAAACACATCATCAATGGGACCAGACAACATTCCAGGTTGCCTTTTAAACAACTTAAAACATGACCTAGCAGACCCCACTTGGATCTCTGTTTAACCTCAGCCTGCGAATTTGGCTTTCTTCCAGCAGAATGGAGGACAGCAACAGTAATCCCTCTGCACAAAGGGGACCATCAACTGACCCTGGGAATTATAGGCCCATAAGCTTGACTAGCCTCATCTGCAAGGCCATGGAAAGAATCATTGTGGACCTTATTAACAAGAACATCGGTAAGTTCCAAACTCTGGACCAAACCCAGTTTGGATTCATTAAAGGTAGGTCATGCCTGTTAAACATGTTTGACTTCTTTGAGAAAGTCACCAAGGTCATGGATGAGGAAAAAGCAGTACATACATAGGTTAATAGGTGTTTACGAGGCTACCTACCACAAGGACCCTTTTAAGCCTAGCCATGCATCCCAAATATCTGATAAGTTCTGGTACCCTTGATAAGTGTAAGCAGAGGCTTGGGAGATGAATCATTTACAAGCATGAGCCTGGGAAATGAACCACTTATAGATTGCCTGTGTCCATTAGAGACATATGTGCCAAGCCAGGGATGGATTTCTTGTTCCCCATCCAACTGTCCAGGCTACAGTTGAATTGGGGTTAGGGAAGACCTCTGCTTCACATGGATGAGGAGCCTGTTCCAGAAATGGAGTAGTCTCTGGGATACATGCCTCTGTCTTTAGCAGGTCCTATTTATATCACAGGCAAGGTTTAAGTCTTTTGAATGGGTATAGATCTCCCCTCAACATCCTGTAGGAGACAAAATATGGGGATAGAGCCCAGAGGCGGTCCGCAGAGGACATTTTACTTACACCCTATATTCTTTTAGTGAGGAACCTCTGTGGACAATCCAATTGTTGGATATTTATTTATTTATTTGACATTTGTTTACTGGGAGAGTCTGATTAGGTAAGTGCCCATTTTCAGTGGAGGCCAGGGGAGAAAAGCTCCAGAAACAGATAGCAAAATTAAACAAATTACATAGATTACAGATACTTTCACAACAACAGAAAATTACAATATATGGAATAATTAGAAAAAGTAACAATGAGCACTTAAGTTATATTGCAAATTTACATTGATTTTAGTGACTTTCAAAGAAGTACAGTATATGAAAAATAAACAATAAAGTTATAATGCTCTATAAACAAGCTAGCTGAGACATTTTTAATACTTACATTTAAAATTCCTTGAAAGATGAAAGGTAGATTAAGAAAGGAAAATGCATGATGAATACTTCCTAAATATGGTTTACTCAAGTAAAGGCTTGCAAGAAAAAAGGGACATTATGAGTGGTAGCAGGGAGGGTCAAATCACTATAATACAACTCCAGAAATAAGAAAAGCTGGAGTAAGTTGTAAGATATAAAACTGGAAATGGGTGCTAAGTTGGTGAGGAGTATTAGCAGATCCATTTGCTGGACAGATGTTCTTTGAGTTGAGATTTGAAGGAATCGTAGTGAGGTATAAGTCTGAATGATTCTGGAATACTATTCCAGCTTTTGGCAACAGAGTGTGAGTACAGACTGACTCCATATGATCTTTGAGGTTTGTAAATAGATAGTAGTTGCTTGTGAAAGGAATGTAAGTTGTAAAATGGAATGGAATGTTTGTTGCTTGTGCGAATGAGTTGTACAGTATTTTATGTAGTAAATAAAAAGAAAACGCTGTTGTCCAAAGGCCTGTCTCGATAAAAAGCCAAGTGATGTGAATACAAAACAAAGAAGGACCACCATGAAAAAAGCAAAATAAAATTAAATTTTTTTTAATACAAAAGATAAGCGCTTTCACGTACAACCAGTATACGCTTCATCAGATCTTAAAATACAACTAAAAAGCTCTCATTTTATATACAGCAGTTAATTTAACAATTAAATAATTGAACATATCAATTAATCTATTAACTAGTTAGACAGACTATTAAAGTCTTTTCCTGCCATTTTTTTAAAAGGCTCAACTCAATAAATGTAAAAAATATACAGAATAATTCATACAATAAATATCAATGAAAAACTTTCTAAAAGTATAGATATAGATATATCTAAAAATGTATACAAGTACAACTGTAGAAACATGTATATATATCTGAATGAAAATCTAACATAAAATCTGATGCGTATGTATATAACATAATATACAATATAAAATGAAATAAAATAAAATAAAATAACAAAACTTTCTAAGACATAACTTATAAATATCATATTTATAACATAAACTATACAGTGATGTAAACTATTTCAAGCTGCGTGCTTCAAGAATTGATTTTATCGTAATAGATTGATTAAGACCTGGTGCTTGATGTGCACATAATTTAAAAATCCATTGAAGTTCAATAGTCTCCAGATAGTTCATATTATTCCCTCCTCTCTTATTTGGGACTACTAACTGCAGCACCCTAAATATAAACAAGTGGCCCTCATTTGTCATGACATGTTTATGCTAATCTTATATATTTAGCGACCTGTAAACAATGTAAACAATGTTACGCCTTCTATGTTGGCATGACAACAAGAAGGCTAAAAGATAGAATATATATATAATCATTCTTATGACATTAAGAAACAAAATCCATTAAATGCTTTAGCCAAACGTGTCATGACAAATGAGGGCCACTTGTTGGGAAGATTTTCGCCAATCCTAGGGAAAACAATGCTGGAAATGAGAAAAGACACTAACCCGAATATTAGTACGACAATGAATTTCAACTCAGGGTTTGTGACTACCTATAACGGTCAATCTGGTATAGTAAGGAGAGTTATGAACAGGGAATGGACAAAATTCTCCAATATTTCAGATTTGAAACACACTTTTGATGAGCCCTTAATTCATATTTATCGTAAAGGGAAAACTATTAAAAACTTTCTTGAAAGAGGCTCTAATAATTTTCAGCGAGGGAAGTCTACCAGGGAAAAGAAAGGTTTATACAAGTGTGGAAGATGCAAATACTGCATCTATCTTATTACTGGTAGCACATATTACATAGAAGCTAGAAACAGGAACATATTGTTAAATACATATGTAAACTGTAACACTAAAGGAATAATCTATTTAGCTGCATGGAAGGAATGTTTATCCTTTTATGTTGGTAAAAGTGAGAGACAACTAAAACAAAGGATTTATGAGCACCTATATGAGATAAAAAATAAAAATGAAAAAAAATGCACTATACAAACACAGTACGACTTGTAAAACTGGTGGTTTTCAATTTTTTGTCCTTGAGGTTGTTCCATCAGACCCTAGGGGTGGCATGTGGGAGACATTGGTTGAATACAGAGAATTGTATTGGCAACTTACACTGGAAGCCAACAGAGCACCAGGCCTCAACGATATGATCTCCTTAGCACCGGTACTGAAATTGAGATCTGCTAAGTTGTAATTTAGTTACAATCAATTATGTTTCAAGTTAACTTCTCAAGTCTTATATTTAACATTTTTAACAATTTTTTTATTTATTTATTTCTCCATCCACTCATCAAATATATTTAAATCTTCTAGTGATAATCTTTCCCTACATCAACAACTTCATGGTTTGACTGAATTTTTCCTTGACTTATACCCTCATTTCTTTTATCTCCTTGTTGACAACAAGTTTGTTTTAAATTAAAACCATTTAATGTAAGTAAGCAGTCAAAGCACATATTTGCACTTTAGATTTAGTCAGGTTCTTTTTGGCTTTGATTTTATATTTACACTTTTGGCCACGCAGCTTGAAATAGTTTACATCACTGTATAGTTTATGTTATAAATATGATATTTATAAGTTATGTCCTAGTAAGTTTTGTTATTTTATTTTATTTTATTTCATTTTATATTGTATATTGTTATATACATACGCATCCGATTTTATGTTAGATTTTCATTCAGATATATATACATGTTTCTACAGTTGTACTTGTATACATTTTTAGATATATCTATATCTATACTTTTAGAAAGTTTTTCATTGATATTTATTGTATGAATTATTCTGTATATTTTTTACATTTATTGAGTTGATGAGCCTTTTAAAAAAATGGCAGGAAAATACTTTAATAGTCTGTCTAACTAGTTAATAGATTAATTGATATGTTCAATTATTTAATTGTTAAATTAACTGCTGTATATAAAATGAGAGCTTTTTAGTTGTATTTTAAGATCTGATGAAGCGTATATTGGTTGTACGTGAAAGCGCTTATCTTTTGTATTAAAAAATTTTTAATTTTATTTTGCTTTTTTCGTGGTGGTCCTTCTTTGTTTTGTATTCACAGTATTTTATGTGTTAAGATTAGTTGATTAAAAGTCAGCAGGTGTGGTCGTTTGTGCCAATTTAGGGTTCTGATAGCAGAACAGTGGTGAGAATTGTGGGGCTAACCAGTGGCAAATTTAGCCATTTTTGTTATAGCATTGACTAACTTTTACTTTTAGTGATGATTTATTAGGATAGGGGAGGTGTATGGAAAGGATGATAAGAGATAAGTAGAGGCAAGGGTTATTTTGTGGAGTTGGCGAAGAATGTTGTTTAACGCTGCACAGCATTCCCAGTTTTTGATTGGTCTTTTTTATGTTGCTACTGATATGCAGGTCAGACATCAGATTGTTGTTGATTATTATACCTAGCAGCTTAGTATGTGTAACGACATCTACTGAGGTATAGTTAAGAGACGTAATTATGAAGTTAGAGTAATTGGGAGGAGCTGTTTGGGTAGGACGAGCAAGAGTTTTGTTCTTTTAGGATTTAGTAGGAGGTGGTTGCTGGTGAGCCATGACTCAACAGAGCTGAAGGCATCCTGAGTCACATTTTGAAGATGTGTAAGATTGTTAGTGGAGCAGATTAAAGTAGAGTCATTGGCATATTGAATAAGGGTTGCTTGTTTACAGACAGAATGAAGATGATTAATAAAAATGTTGAAGAGGAGCGGTCCCAGAACCTGGAATTCCATCTAACTGATTGAAATCTCTTGGAGAGGTAACTGGTGAACCAGTGTAATGTGGTTTCTGTTAACCCAAGTAGGGGTAGCGGGGACAGAAGTTTGGAGTGGGAGACTGTGTCAAAAGCTTTTTAATGGTCTAAAAATAGGGATGAGACTGTTACTGGAGTCACAGGCTTTATTTACGGTGTCCGTAATGTGATAGTATTCTGAGCAGGTCTGAATCCATGTTGTGTAGGGGAGAGAATATTATTGTCAAGAAGATAGTGAAGGAGTTGTTTGCAGATACATTTCTCCAGAATTTTGGATAGAGGTGAAAGGATGGAAATTGGCCTGTAGTTGATATGTCTGTACAGATACCACTTTTGTGGAGAGGAATGATAAAGAACTTTTTCCAGATGATGGGGACATGAGCTTCCCTGATGGCTCTGTTAATAAGTATAGAAACTGTGTATGCTATGGAGTCGGCTGCCACTCTTAGGTACTGATAAGTAAGATTATCAACAGAGGAGGAGCAAAGTTTGAGTTTGGTTAGCAAAGGACTTGATAAAGGAAGTGGGTACTAGTATGGAGAAAGAAGATATCCAAGTAGTAGAAGGCTGAGAGAAAGTAGAAGGTGTTTCAGGAAGTTATTGGTAATGGAAGCTATTGTACTGATTAAATAAGAATTAAACTGAAGGTTTAGGGATAGAATTATTTCCAGGATGTCGGATTTTTTTTGATTGTGTTCCAGAAAGTCTTAGGTGAGTTTTTAAGTTGATCCAGATGCTTTGTGTAAAATTATTTTTGTCTAGGTTCACATGTTTCTTTACTAGGTTGTAAAGTGCTCTAAAATGTTGAAAATTATATTCAGTTTTCTGTTTTGAGTAGCATGCCCAGGCCTTATCTCTTTTTTTTCATCAGAGATTTGGTATTTATAGAAAGCCAGGGTGGAAATAGTTATTTCTGGTTATTTTGTTTCTGACGGGCTAGTCTATTTAATGTTTCTAGAAATGTAAAGTTTAATTTATTGACTGCTTCATCAAGAGGTAAGTATTTTAAGACTAATTAATAGTATTTAATATATCTGTAAAGGTCTGCTGGTTAAAGTGGATTGGATTGCATACTATTTTGTAAGTATGTTGTTTTTAAGGATGAGAGATATGTCTAGTAGTTCAGACAGGGTGGTGATCACCATTGGAGTCTGGTAACATTTTTGATTCTATGTAGTTACTAGGGTGGGATATTAGAATCCAATCTATAACTGAATTTGTTTGGTATGATGAATTGGTTTAGGTTGGGTGGGTACTGTCATCAAGAGAGTGTATAATCTATTATTCAGATTACTGCTAAATTTACCCCTGACTTGCACCAGGGAGTAACTATAACCTGTGGAACTTGTTTATTCATGTTTGCTTGTGTATTCTTTGTTAATACTATATTTGTAATATGTTTTCATTGTTTTTATTGTATCTGCTTACCTTGGAGCTTTTCTCCCCGGGCATCCGCTGAAAATGGACATGAATCCCATCGGACTATCCCGGTCAACAAATGTAAAATAAAATAAAAATAAATAAAAACCCAAAGAGATTGATGCTATTCGTGGGATCTAGGAGTTAAGTTTACCCCAGTCGATACTGACATCCCCTAGTATTATGGTTTCTTTAGGAACGTTGGTTAACACCCAAAATAAGATAGTTTCTAGGGTTGATAGATTGTTGCCAGGTGGTATGTACACTGCAATAATGCAGAGGTGTTTGTTATTATTTAGGGTAAGATAGTTGAAAATCAGTTCAGCTTTGTCAAAAGAAGGAGTAGGGTGGTTATGAGGGGTTAAAGGGATGGAGTTTGGATATAGTATGGCTATACCACCTCCTTTTCTTTTGAGTTGGTCAGCTCTAATTATGTCGAACCCAAGAGGAAGTATCTTGGTATCTTTGATGTGAGGTTTGAGCCAGGTTTCAGTAACTACAAGTAAAGTGGTGTTTGGTAAAGTTTAGGTTTAAAGAGGAAACTATAGTCCATGTAAAATAAATAGGGAGTGCAGGGTAGGGAGTAAGTGATGTGTGAAGTTGGAGGAAGAGGTAGTGCCGCTGCTAGTGAAGAGTGTAGATGGGATTGGTTTTAAGTATGATGATCGAGAAGATAATGAGAAAAGTATAACTGCGAGGAGGGCAAGGAAACACATGGTAGAGTTAGGACAGGAAGATTCGAGAAAAGGAAGGAAAAGGAGATGAGTAAAGGAAGTAGTGAAGAGTCGTAGGGAAGATACAGATAGTTAACAAGTACATTAAATAGAGATAGCAGTTATTTTCTGTGATTGTGGTAAGGCATAGACAGGTAGTACTAGTGAGTGTGTGTGTTGTAGAGTGGTGAGAAAGATAGGTGACAGCCTGGAAGAGAGGAGTTACAGGAGAAAAAGAAATTGAAAAGAGGGTAGAACAGTTTGATGGGAAGAGAAGATGATGCTATTGGATGGAGTACAATGAGGGGGTGGAGTAATGGACTGTAAGGTTAGGTGTAGTCGGTGTGGGTGTGAATTGGGGGTAGGGTAGGGAAGAGGAGTGACACCTGAATAAAGTGAGATGGAGTGGGCTAACCCCATGCTATAAGAATACGATCAAAAAAGATTATCAGTGAAACCCATCCAGGTACATATAGCAGTGAAAAATAGAGAAAGTCTAACACAGCGGTCCCAGAATAGGATGTAGGCTTATATCTTGCAGCTGTTAGATGGATATATAGCCAATTGCCTGTTAATGTACAGAGTAAGATTTACATATACCAAGCTTTATTGGGTTGAAAACAGCAAAAGGTAAAGAAATAAGGTTAGCGCTGGAAATTAAACATAAAGTTCTGTCCCAAAGGGAGATGAAGAAATGTAAGGACCACAACCTACTAAAAGGGGGGGCCTCTAGCTGCATGTGTGCTTAGCAAGCAGGCTAGTGCAATATTCTGTTATCTCAAGAAATTAGACATTACTGTTCTTTCTATGATTAACTGACGTAACAGATTAACCGGGAAAACCCTACTTTGCAATTTTAAATATTGCCCTTAAAAACTTAGAAAGTTGATAGAATAATAGCTTTTGTATTAGCATGAATTTTCCGAAGGATGTGGAGTCTTAAACTCAAATGTTTGTCATTATTTAATGACTTTAATCCTTAGCCATTTGCCAGAAAGGGACAGATTTTAGGAGGAACACACCAAAAATATGAGGCAAAAATCTGGACATTCTGCGAAAACCTGTACTGTTGAGAGGTATGCTGACCAAGTTTGCTGATAATTGCAAATTGGAAGCAATCATTGGGTCTCCCAGTGATGTTAATATACTGTGGACAGGGCTAACATGGGCAAATTATTGGTGCCAAAGCCACAGATTCAAGCTAAATGCAAAAAAAATGCATTATTATTCCCTTTGGGAAAGCTGACATCCCTGCTAATTACATTATAGACGTCACCTCCCCTAAGTGCAGACTCAGTGGTATGTAATCTGGGTACCCAGATTGATATCAATCTGAAGTTTGACCACCACACATCCACAGCAGTAAGGAAATCCTTCTATGTGGCACATCTTAAAAGCAAAGGGATTGCATCCAGATCTGAGGATGTTATGATTCCATTATATTCAGCCCTCATCAGAACAATAATTGAGTACAATGCTCCCCTTTGCATGTACCTCACCAGACACCTGCAACAATTGGAGAGACCACAGAGGTTTTTCATGAAGAAATTACAAGGTACACAAAATAAGTCTTATGTGGAAGGACTGAATGCCCTGTCACTGTATTCTCTCTCCTACAGGTTGCTAAGAGGTAACCTGTGTCTGGCTTATAGGGCAGTCTCTGACCTGGCCCTGATGGAAATGCTACACATTCTTAAATGAAACTGAAGGAGGGCCACTCACTCCAGGGATCTTAACTTAGCCTGTGACATGAACAGGTCATGCTGGAGATAGATACATCTCCCAGAGACTGCCACTTCTCTAGAACAAGCTCACAATTCATGTGAAACAGAGCCCCTCCCTGACCTTCTTGAAATGCAACCTAGATCAATTTATGGGTAACCACAAATTAATTCTGGGGTGGCATCCATGGCCATCCTGGACAGAGGAAGTCACTATTAACTACCATAGACCCTTACCTCTCTGAACTTCACTCACCTAACCACTGACAATGTGGGCAACTCAGGATAAATATGGCTAGGCTTGTAAGGGCTCTAGAGCCATTAGCCTAGTAAACTCATATGAACCTGTGAACCTATGATTGCCTTTAGGGAACATATGTTCTAGAATTTTATGTGAAAGAGAGACATAGAAGGGTGGTGGGATGTAAACTGCAGCAATCTGTCCACCTAATGTGATATGAGAGAATACCCGAGTGGAACTCTTGTTACCTGCAGTATGAGAATTAGTGCTTTCCACAGTTGGAAGGGTGGTGGGATGTAAACTGCAGCAATCTGTCCACCTAATGTGATATGAGAGAATACCCGAGTGGAACTCTTGTTACCTGCAGTATGAGAATTAGTGCTTTCCACAGTTGGAAGGGTGGCGGGATGTAAACTGCAGCAATCTGTCCACCTAATGTGATATGAGAGAATACCCGAGTGGAACTCTTGTTACCTGCAGTATGAGAATTAGTGCTTTCCACAGTTGGAAGGGTGGCGGGATGTAAACTGCAGCAATCTGCCCACCTAATGTGATATGAGAGAATACCCGAGTGGAACTCTTGTTACCTGCAGTATGAGAATTAGTGCTTTCCACAGTTGAAAGGGTGGTGGGATGTAAACTGCAGCAATCTGTCCACCTAATGTGATATGAGAGAATACCCGAGTGGAACTCTTGTTACCTGCAGTATGAGAATTAGTGCTTTCCACAGTTGAAAGGGTGGTGGGATGTAAACTGCAGCAATCTGTCCACCTAATGTGATATGAGAGAATACCCGAGTGGAACTCTTGCTACCTGCAGTATGAGAATTAGTGCTTTCCACAGTTGTAAGTGAGGTATTCCTTTCAATTAGGATTGAACCACCACCACCAGACCTAGAAGCTGGTCTGTTGTCATTATATATATAATAGTTGTCCTGTGTAGAACCAGAAGGGCAGTAATCATCCCTAAGCCAGGTTTCTGATATAGCCAGACTATGAGGATTTGCTGTTACCAGACATGCGTTAAGACTGGTGCTTTTATTATGAAGACTGCTTGCATTAAGGTAAGCAATTTTAAGGTTTTTTCTTCTGATGATAGGTGATTGGCTTCTGTAATTGAGGGCTGAATTAAGGTGGTCCTGGGATATATGGGCAGTCTTAATTCACTTAAAGCTGCAGTAGTGAAGCTTTTAACAATGTGTTTTTACACAATCTGTAGCTGAGACGAGGCAGAGTCTGTCAATGTTCATAGCAGAGCAGCAGGGAGGATTGGGCAGCTTAGGGACTGGGTGACCCCACTTACACCACCTAAGTAAAATAAAAGTAGAACAGGCAAGTTCAGAGACTGAAGCAGCTATGAGTCGGGGTGAGTAACATCAAGCTTTACTTTTAGCAGACATCACAGCAATTTGAAAATGCACCTTAAACAGGACTATTACCAAACTGCTACCATGTAAATGTGACTGAATTTAGTCACCATTGCAGACTGAACATCTATATTATCTTGTCAAATGATGACAATATCGAATGGCATAAACATCGAAAATGCCGTACATCTAAACTGTTCTTGTGGGGGGCTGTGCCCCCCACACTCCCCGCTAATTATATATACCAACTCTGAGATCGCACTATTGTGAGGAAAGAGCAAATTTTCTCATCCCCACTGTACCATGATCCCACAACAACACTTTCGATGTACAGCATTTATGACATTATAGCCGTTCGATATTTTCAACATGCGATAAGGTGAAATAGACCCCAGACTAACACCATGTAAAATGCAACTTACTTTAGTCAACAATGCCTACTGCCTACACAATTAGCATTGACTAGTGATTACTTGCAAAATTCATTACATTTTAATCAACCATAAAGAGGATGCTAACAGCAAAAACAGTAACAGAAAAACAAACAAATATTTCTAAATAGGTATTTCAATCCAGTCATCTCAGTAAACCAACCAGCTGCATTCCAGTCACTGTAAATCAATTTTGTAAATAGACCTAACACAGAAAGTACAATTAACAAGGTTTGTATAGAAACAACTCTGCAAAATTCTACTTATGTCACAACTTAGGCCCTTAGCTTTGCAGTACATACAACTAAATGACAAGCAGGGAAAAATAGTGGCATACAGGAGATGTTGGAGTAGGGGAATGTAAGGAAAAAGAGAGGCTTCATGGGAAGGACAGTACCCATCTCAGAGCTTATAACACTTAAAAAATAAATACTTCTGTGGCTCTGCTCGACAATGGCACAGGAAAATAATTTTCTTGGATGGCGAAAGCCAGGGTACCTTTTTGGCTAGGCTTATATAGGCCCTAGGGCCAATAGCCTAGTACCTACCTATGAACATATGAACCTATAAAAACAGGATTTGCTGAATGCAGCTTGTCCCCCCTGCGTTAGGACATATTATAGGGGTCAGCACAGGTAGCTGAGTAAGCTAAGGCTTGCAACTAATAGCAGAAATAAAAACTTTTGTAGAAGTTGTGCATTAAACTTCTCAGTAGAAAGTTGAAACTGGCAGAGAGCAGCTCTATGCAAAGCCAAAACTCACTTAAAGCTGCAGTAGAGAGAAGCTGTTAATAAGATGTTTTTAAGTTCATACTCAGCTTTGAGCTTCTTAATGGATCAATCTCAGACACATATCTGTCTCTCCAGCATGTTTTGTTTGAGTCGCTGACTAAGTTTAAATCCTTAGATCAGGTGACCTTCACACTGTTTGACTTGCTGATTTGTAGCAGCTCCATCAGGGCTGGATTTGTGAGTGCCTTCTAGGTCAGGCATAGGTCACCCCATAATAGTCAGTAGGAGACAGAGTAAAGGGATAAGGCTTTTAGCTTATGCAGTTAGACTAAATGCCATAAACAGCTAAGTTTTTTTTAGTCTATCCACATAGGGCATGTTGTTTACACCCTGTATTTTCTCTGTGAGGAACCTCTGAGGTAGCTGCAGCTGTTGTAAGTGCCTAGTCCAGTACATGCCAATTGGCACATTGCACTCGGTTATTGGTCTAAAGAGGGCTGAGTACAGTGGGACTATAATTTCTTTGGACCTGGATGCCATACCATTACTTATAAGTTGTGCCACATAGAAAGGCTTACTCACCACTGTGGACATATGGTGGTCAAAGTTCAGGCTACTGCCTATGTACCTAGACCTTTTAACTCTGAGTCTACTGTTAGGGGTGTGCTATTGATGTAGCAATTTCCTTGGGTATTTGACTTCCCAAAGGGTATGATAATGTATTTTTTTTTTTGCATTTAGCTTTAGGCCATGGATATCTACATCATTGGGGGATTCAGTTATTGCCACCAGCTTGCAGTCATTGGCAAACTTTGCCATCCAGAGACCTTCCACATTAGCTTTGACTTCAGAGAAGTATTTTCTGAACAAGAGTTGTCCCAGCACTGAACCCTCTGACACCCCACACACCACGCTATTAACTGGCCTCTCTCTGGATCTGGATTCACCCACTTTAACCATGTGTCCCATCTGTGAGCTAATTGGCTATCCATCTGCTGACGTAGGGATTTATACCCAGTTTTGTGAGTTTATTTATAATAAAGAGTGGGGACTTGTGTCAAATGCATTGACCAGGTCGAGGTAGGTGATATGTACTGTTTTACTCTCATCCGTGGCCTTAGTGACTTTCGCAAAGAAGTCCACCAGATTGAGTAGGCATGACCTGAGTTTGGCAAAGCCAAATTGAGTTAGGTCGAGTGTTTGGAGGTTTCCTATGTCATTATTTATCAGGTCCATGGTTATTCTTTCCATGGTCGTACATATAAGATTAGCCAAACTTATGGGTCTATAATTTCCCAGGTCAGTAGATGGACCCTTTTATGCAGAAGGATGACTGTTGCTGTCCTCCACTCTATCATGATAAATCCAGGCTGGACCTGATAAGTACTGATTTAAGCTGTTTTACAGGCAACCTGGTATATCATCAGGCCCCATTTAAGCCATGTTTTTAGCTTTAGCGTGTGCAGTGACTACCTGTTTTTTGGTGCTAATTGGAAGTGGAGTGCTGGAGGATATTTCTTGGGAAATGAACTAGGGGGTGATGAGGAGGTGAAATTTGAGCTGAATTTGTTGGTCAGCAGATTTGCTATATCTTTTGGCTGAATATAGGTGATGCCATCTATAACTAATTCCACACATTGTTGGATGTTGCCCTTAAGACTGCGACCATAACTGAAAAATGCCTTATGATTATCCTTAGCTTTGAAGACTATTTTTACCTCAAAGTCAACTTTCAGAGACTCGACTAGTTCCCTGATTTGCTTGTTTAGACTTGGGGACTTTTTGCTCTCTTCTGCACATTCAGTCTGAATTCTCGACAGGATTTTCTTTCTATTATTGTACAACCTAATAATACCAGGGGTCCACCAAGGTGACTTGTTTTCAAGGTTTGACCAGGGTTTATTTCAGTCTGGTACTGCAATTTCTATGCAGTTGTTTATATGGTCATACAGGGTTTTTCTGTATACCTCAGCACAGGTTTCTATCTTTTCTGAATTTCAGTAAGCTTGGAAACTAGAAAGAAAAGTTCTTAAAGTTTTTTGGGTTAGGTGGGGGGACTGGATTTACCTCTATTTCAAGGGAGACCACTCTGTGATCTTATCTTACCAGTGAAGATATCACATGGGGGGGGTGCAGCTCTCTCTCATATGTGAGTACCAGATCTAACATATTTGTTCCCCTAGTGGGAGTGCAGACTACCTGCTCCTGGGCATTTGAATTTACAAAGTGAATAAATCTTTGGGCTTGCATGTTAGTGGACGTGTATTCCTCCCAATTAATGGAAGGGCAGTTAAAATCACCCATAAGTATAGTATTGGGCTGGATGGTGAGTGATTCTATAACTTCAGGTATGATGTATGGGTTTCCTCATTCAGGATGGGAGACCTGTAGCTAGCAAGAATATGGTAATTGATTTTTCCCATGGTTAGTTGGACATGGAGTAGTTCAATCATGTCATATTGTTTGACCAGCCTTGAGGCGTGCTTATCCTTTCTGTAGATTGATACACCTCTGCCTTTGCTTTTTCATGTTCTGTGGGTAGTCAGAGAGCATAAAAGGCACTATAGTCATGCACTGCGGGACTACTTTCCATGGCTTGGAACCATGGTTTAATAACTGCACAGATGTCAACGCTCTCCAGGGTGAGGAGACCTTCTTTGGAGGGCAGCTTCTTGTTGAGGTCAACACTCTCCAGGGTGAGGAGACCTTCTTGGGAGGGCAGCTTCTTGTTGAGGTCAACACTCTCCAGGGTGAGGAGACCTTCTTGGGAGGGCAGCTTCTTGTTGAGGTTAACACTCTCCAGGGTGAGGAGACCTTCTTGGGAGGGCAGCTTCTTGTTGAAGCTCCTAGCACTGAGCAGTGACACCTTTAGCTTGTTTTGAGTAACTTTCGTTATGTTGGAAGGTTAGTCTGTTTGGCAGTGCCTAAAAAATAAACAGTAAAACAAAACGAATTCCTCAAGGGAAAACTGCATAAACCAAAATAAGTAAAACTCAAAGTAAATGCAAATGCACAGAAACACAGCCGATAACTTTAAAAAACATTTAATGTAAACAAAACAAATGTAAAACAGTAAGGACTTTCACACTCAAGATAGTGCTTCATCAGACCATAGAGCAAAAAACCAAACCAAACATTTATATGGTGATGTCATAAATCTAGTTAATTCAAGTGAACAAATCACATATCACATGTAATTAAACAATGAAAACCATCGAGATTATTTAAAAATTCCTTAGCTAAACATGTTGTTTGCAAAGAGTGATAATCACACATTTTTATTTAGAGTTATTATGAAGGTATGGATGAGTCCTCGGGGGGGGGGGGTGATCTTAGGAATACAGAGAAGAATATGAATTGCACTGCATCATTACTTTGCAGGCTGACAAATACCCAGCATTGAATGGTAGGGTTTCTCTTAAACCTGTTTTAAAAAAGAGAAGACTTTTTAAATAATCTCAATAGTTTTAATTGTTTAATTACATGAGATATGTGATTTGTTCATTTTAATTAACTAGATTGATGACATCACCATATAAATGTTTGGTTTTTTGCTCTATGGTCTGATGAAGCACTATCTTGAATGTGAAAGAGCTTACCATTTTACATTTGTTTTATTTACATTAAATTTTTTTAACATTATCGGCTGTGTTTCTGTGCATTTGCATTTACTTTGAATGCCTAAAAAATGCATTATAGATGTGGTTAATGTTTTTGCCAATATACAAAAGCCTAGAGGTGCCAGGTAAAACCAGCCCTGGCAAAGCAGTGTGGCCTGTCAACCATGTCCTCACAGGCTGACAAGTACTTGACCTCTTTAGAATGACACTGGTATTGAAGCCAATGTTAAAGTCGATCATTTTCTGCTAGTATTGTGACATCATCCTTGGAGATGGTGGAATGCTGCTCAATGCTAGACTCATACCTGCCTGTGACACATATTCTGAGAGCTAAGTCATGTCTCTCTCTTCATATAGTCGATGGAGGTTCATCTCAGGTCATTCACGCCCACATGGACTATGACTGAAGTCATACTAGTACTAAGGAGTATGTAACATGAGTGCTTTTGTGATCTGCTGGAGCCTTGTCTCTGACAGGCAACTAACTGTAACCTTCTGTTTATCCAGCATGTTAAGAGGACATCAGTGTATTTCACAATGGATTCTCCTATGACCAGAATATTGGGTTATGGAGTTTTTTGCATAATGGGTTTAGTAGCTGAGACACAGTGAGATGTGGTTTTATGTGTCATGATGGGAATTGTCTTGTTTATGTGCATGCAGAGTTTCTGAGGGCTGCACATGAGAGGCATTTGAGGTTTGGTTAAGTTACATGTGAGCACATCCACATATGTGTGTCTATGTCTGTGGTCCTTTGTGCCAACCTGCTTATTGCTTTTTGTGTCTGTATGTAACAGTCTAGCCTCCAGTGTCAATGTCTAACTACATTGCACACATACTCAATGCACAGGCATAAATCCATGCCATCCTCTTGCTCCTAGGGGCCACATACTAGGTACAATTGGGTTATATTGGCTAGGCCTGTAAGTACTCTTAAGCCACTAACCTAGTAGTCTTCTATGAACCTATGACCCATACATGTCAAACAGAGCTCCTCACTGGCCTTCTTCAAGAGAAATCTTAATGAGTGGATGGGAAATAGAAAATGCACCCCGGGGATCACTCCAGTGGCTCTACTCGACAGAGGCATTGGGAACTAAGCTCGGATAGCACAATGCCAGGGTAATCCTATGGGCTAGGCTTGTAAAGGCTCCAGGGCAATTAGCCTAGTACACACCTATGACTATGATCCTATGATTGCTTTGGAGCCCAATTGTTAAGGAACCGCAAACAGATGCCTAAGACTAAGAAACACTAAATACAATGTGCTTCAATGCAGAACAGCAGCCCTCACAGCAGTTTCAAAATGCAACTTTAAACTTTAAAGAAGTGAAAAAATAGCACGATAAACGTTCACAGTATAATGAAAATAAACAATGTCTGTAAATGTTTGCATCTGTACAAAGCACCTGCAAGGAGAGCAGCTCTTTGCAAATGTGCTGAATTTATACCAGCACTTGAAATACAGAAAACTGACTACTGAGCCCTCTGGCCAATAAAAAAAACTACATTTAGAGCCATTTTGTGCTTCCCAGCTCAGATATGCCAGGTAAACACCTACTGCCACTAGATGAATAATTCCAGTCCTCCTAATGTAAAAGCACAGTAAAGGAGCGTCTGGAGTAAAATGCTACCACAAACAAACTTAAACTTAAGAAAAAGCAATAAGTAATTCAAGATAACAGCAGTGTACCTTAAACAGCTTATAAAAGTCTGACTATTCAATAAAAGTACTTTGCTTTGCAGAAATGAGCCAAGAGCCACTCAATTATGCAGAATTAATAAAGGCAGTAAAAACAAGGTAAGCTGATTAATAAGCTCTCCAGCCAATACAGCAAATACATGCAGGAATCTCTAGTTTGTTTCCCCAATCTATACAGACTGTACTACCCCCTACTCTACAAGATGAAGAATCCTCTGTCGTCTTGATGTAACAACACAAAAAAGAGCCTGCTGGAGTATAAAAATACACTACTACTGAAAGGCAAAATGCATTTTTTCAAAAATAAGCACAAAGATGGGCAAATAAATATTTCAAGATATAAATAGCAGGGTAGAAAGGGAGGAGCTTATGAAGATCAATTTACAAGGAAGGCTGGATAGCTTAAAATCACCAAGTTTAAAAAGCAGATAAATGAATGCGAGGATGGGTAGTAAAAATAACCAGCATGGAGTCACCAACGGTACTTGTAGTTTTTGCAGTCCTTGAGTCTTATCAGAAAAGGCCATAGATATACTGTGTGTATTTAAGTATCACTCAAGTAACAAATTAGCCAATGAAAACAGCAAATGAAATGTGCACCTGGATAATCTAAGTGTCTACCACATATAACGAATACACCAGGCCAAGCAGATTTCTCAAAACAGAAAAAATGGAACAGGTAAAACAGAAAACAGCTTTATTAGTATAAGCAAATCACAGACAAAAAAGAGATTACTTTTCTTAGCAGCATGAAGTCATCAACAGTGCTTGTATTGTTTGCAGGCCTTGAGTCTTATCAGAAAAGCCAAATCCACGGTATACTTTGTATATTTAAGAATCACTCAATAAACAAATTAATCATTGGGGAAAAAAACGTGAAATGTGCAGCCTGGGTAATTTAAGTATCTATCTTCCACATAGAACAAAAACATCAGGCCAAAACATTGCATTAAAAATGAACCCTAAATATTTACTGTGTAACTTTATACTTTATTAATTGAATATTATAAATGTTTGTTACTAATTTAATATATTTTATTAAATTTTTCCCTCCTTTGTTCAGGTTAATTGTACATAGTGTATATAAAGGTGTATAATACTTGTTTATTGATGATTGTATTGTTAAACATTATATTATTTGTAAAATAAAAAAATTATTTGAAAAAAAAAAAACATCAGGCCAAGCAGATTTATCAAAACAGAAAATAAAATGGGACAGGTAAACACAAAGCAGCTCTATCGATTTAAGCAACTCACAGACAAAAACGAGATTACCTTTCTCACCAGGAAAGAGTCAACAACAATGCTTGTAGTTTTTGCAAGCCTTGAGTCTTCCCAGAAAAGACAAGCCCACAGACAAACTCCATGTATTTAAGTATCACTCAAGAAACAAATTAACCCACGAAAAAAAAGTATGTGAAATGTGCAGTCAGGGGAATTTAAGTGCTTATCTGCCACATAGAAGAAAAATGCCAGGTCAAGCAGATTTCTCAAAACAGAAAACAAAATGGAACAGCCACAGTTGTGCAGTGGTTAGTGTTGTCACCTCACAGGAAGAGGTACTTCGGTTCAATTCTCAGCTGGGGTGCCTTCTGTGCGGAGTTTGTATGTCCTGTCTGTGTTTGTATGGGTTTCCTCCCACATTCCAAACACATGCACATGGAGGATTTCTCCCTGGGCCTCCTCAGAAAATAGATTCTTTTCCAGTAAACAAATGTTAAACAAACAAGTAAAAAAGAAAGCAAGTTGTCAGTTTAAGGAAATCACAGACAAAACCAGATTACCTTTCTCAGCAGCAGTGAGATTCTTTATGAAATATTATATTTCCTTAATCCTTCTGCAGGAAGACAGAGTGCAGTGTGAATAATTACAGTTAAAGAGTGTACAATAAAGTATGCCAGCCATAGCCCGTACTATGCTTGTTGCCATTTATACATTGAAGCATGTCCTCATATAAATGGTGAAGCCAACACCTGGGCATGTGTTGTAATGGGGTGTTTACTCCCTAAGTGAGTTGTAATGGGGTGTTTACTCCCTAAGTGACAAGCACAATACAAGCAGAAAAGGAAATGTCAGCCTCCCTCCCCACTCAGCACCAGCAGTGCCTGAGCCCCACCTCTCAACCCACCGAAACAAAACAATATAAATCGCATGTGTTTGTCACAAAAACCCAAATGGCAACGCCTCTAGAGTCCCAGTAACACCCAGCAGTGAAGTTCAGACAAGTCCAACAGTAAGACAATCAGCAAAACAGGACAACAGACCTGGCAGAACATCACAGCCTACCCCAGGAAAACTCATGCCCTAGAATTGAATTCTGGGGTTACAGTAATAGGGGTTGGTGACTGGCATAATGGGTAAAATGTTTGCCTCATAGACACAAAGTACAGGGTTTGATTCTCACCTTTAAGAGGGAAAATTAGATGGGCTTAAAATGTCTCACAGGAGCAGCTAGCCTAGTATTTACTTATGAACACCAGTGAGATCTAATCAGGAACTTTTTTGGTGGGGTTGGGGATTGGTATGTTAAGGTATTTATCTCACAGACATAAAGTACAAGGTTTGATTCTCACCTTTGAAAGGAAAGGAGAATTGGCTAGGCTGAAAATAGTCGATATGTGCAGCTTGCTTAGTATATATGATCCCATAAACATAGAAGGACAGCAGATGTGCAAATGAGCAAAAGTGTAGTACTTCCCAGACATAGAGAGAGAGAGAGAGAGAGAGAACGACTAGACTGACTCGTATAAAGAAGAGAACGGCAAGAATTATAGAATCAGGATGGCAAAGGTTAACATTGTACCTCCAATGATGTGCTGCCTTTCCTGGGCCTAGAGTACCTCCACACTGAAAATGATAGAAACAGATAGGATGGCAAAGGTTAACATTGTAGAGACCTCCAATGATGTGCTGCCTTTCCTGGGCCTAGAGTACCTCCACACTGAAAATGATAGAATCAGATAGGATGGCAAAGGTTAACATTGTACAGACCTCCAATGATGTGCTGCCTTTCCTGGGCCTAGAGTACCTCCACACTGAAAATTATAGAATCAGGTAGGATGGCAAAGGTTAACGTTGTACACACCTCCAATGATGTGCTGCCTTTCCTGGGCCTAGAGTACCACCACACTGAAAATTATAGAATCAGGTAGGATGGCAAAGGTTAACATTGTACAGACCTCCAATAATGTGCTGCCTTTCCTGGGCCTAGAGTACCTCCACACTGAAAATTATAGAATCAGATAGGATGGCAAAGGTTAACGTTGTACCTCCAATGATGTGCTGCCTTTCCTGGGCCTAGAGTACCTCCACACTGAAAATTATGCAGAACACCAGAAACTGCTGCTGGCACATTTCCAGTAGTTTAACTACAGTAGGGCAGCATGTGTCATTATAAAGGCAGTACCAGGGATCTGTGGAACTGCAGACAATCAGAGCAGTCCAGACTCAGTTTTGCTACTCGGATACAACTTTTTCCATCTAATCATTTTAGTTCAGCCTCCAAATGTATCCTCCATCTACATATACAGGAATTCTTTGCATGCTTTTACTAATTTCACATTTTACCAGATGTCCAGGACATACATATGTACAATCCCAGCCACACTAATCTAAATCATTTTGTTATGTTTTAACATTTTTTTTAATTCTTTTTATTTGTTTATAGATACAACACCATATACTAAAGAAAAACAGCTATATACACACAGAACTATATACAGTTATATCATGTCCAAACATAACCCAACTGACTTTGTTACAAGTTACATTCATGATAGAATATAATCAAAAAACATCCTCCAGTAGTCTTTAAGATAATCCTTCTGATCTGGTGGCTTAATGGTTAAGGTGTTTACCTTACAAACACAAGATGCAGGGTTTGAGTCTCACAAGGCATAATTGGCTAGGCTTAAAATGGCTCACAAGGGCAGTTAGCTTAGTACTAATCTATGAACCTATGAGCCTTAAGATGATTAACTGCAAGTAATGTATAGCTTTCCCAAGAAAGTGAGTGTCTATTTTTCCAGTTAAGAGTAATGTAATATTTTATTAACATGAAGATGGAAATTAAAATTCTTAGTTGCAACTTTGATAATCCAGGTGGGGGGATATGTAACAGTGTAAATTTCCACAATAAAGTTGATTTTTCATAGCCTATTTTTTCCTAAATGAACCCTTAAGGCACACCAAAGCTTGTTTACAGCTCCAAAATATATGAAGGAGATCCTCCTTTTGATTATTGCAAAAGTGACAATGAAGAGAAGAATTGGGGTGGATTTTATTAATTATATTACGGGTAAGATATGCATTGTTCAGTAACATCAACTGGGTGTAAATGAGCTTTTTTAGGGGAATAAGGATGTAGCTAGTCTTAATGCCATTCGCAATTTGGTCGTGGGAGATAGATGGGTCTTGTTTCAGCCAATAGCTAGAATATATAGGCTCCTTTTGGGTTTTTAAACACATAATAAATTTGTAGGTGTTTGAAATCATTTTCTTTTTATGGAGGAGAAGGTTCCAAATAATTTTGCAGGAAGAGATGTTTTTTTCCGATAGCAAAGGGTGATCTAAGAATTTACGAGATAGATCCATGATTTGTCTTAGTATAATCGTATACTTTTTGGGAAGATTCATCTTAGATCTGATATCTGATATCGAGTGGTGTTTAAAAGGAAGGATATCAATGATATTTTTGTCCTTCAGAAGAGGGAATTGAGCTAAGTTTAGCATTATCCCATTCATTTTTAGGTTAGGATTAAGATGTAGTGGTTGTAAGATATTAAAGGCAGGGGTCAATTTTAAGGAATGAAATAGTTTTTGCACTGCTCCTATTGTAGATTTTATGTCTCTGTGTAACTTGATTTACCCAGATTATCTTTATCTATGAAAGGAAGAGCTAGAGGGTTAAACTTCAGTGATTTAATATAGTTGTTATATAGTATGACCCAGAATGGATGCCATAAATTGGACTCCTTGTTGTATGTAGCTATGTTGATTAACCTACTGCAGTTAATAATTTCGTAATATAATTTCAAATCGGGTAACCCAAGACCTCCTTGTTCTTTTGGATAAGATAGTTTAGAGTATCTAATCCTAATGGATTTAGGAGACCAAATAAATTTCGAAAGGGATGAGTATATATTTTTGAAGAATTTATTGAAAAGAATAATATCTGTTGCATTAAAAATATATAGGAATCTAGGTAGTATGTTTGTTTTAATGATTGCTACTCTTGCGAGGAAGGGAAGATTCAGCTTGGCCCATCTAATTAAGTCTTCTTGTACATTCAAACATAATCTGGTAATATTACCTTGGTAAAATGCTGTAGAATCCTGGAAGAATGAAATTCTTAGATAGTGGAAATGTTTAATATTTATACTTTTTGATGGGAATATACTATAGCAATAACCCATGCCTGGGTGTGGGTAATGCAGGATTTAACCACGGTTGGCACGGTTTGGTCCCGAGGGCGAAGCCTGAGGGACCAAACAAAGACAACCGTGGTTAAATCCCGCATTATCCACACCCAGAAGTGGGTTATTGCTATTATACTATGACATTATTTAAGAAAAGAAACAATTACTTTTCTTAAATAATGGCATTGTATAATGCCTCTTTGCTGCCCTTCCGCAGCTGTCTGGCAACCGCGGCAGTTCTGATGTACTGCTCATGCCTACACAGTACATCAGAGCTGTGGCCAAAAGCAATGGAGAAAGCAAGATCTCCATTGCTTTTTTACTGTTTCGCTATGCTAAATGGGTTTAACATAGCGAGACAGCTTTAAAATAAGCAACGGAGATGTCCATTGCTTATTTTAAAGCTGTCTCACTTTGTTAAACCCATTTAACATAGCGAAACAGTAAAAAGCAATGGAGATCTTGCTTTCTCCGTTGCTTTTTTTTTTAAACCTGTCTCGCTATGTTAAATGGGTTTAACATAGCGAGACAGCTTTAAAAAAAGCAACGGAGATCTCCGTTGCTTTTTTTAAACCTGTGTCGCTATGTTAAACTCTTTTAACATAGCGAGACAGTGTTTTAAAAAAAGACTTATACTAATGGAAAAAGTCCGGGTGACCGGACCTTTTTCCATTAGTATAAGTCGATTCTAACGTGCACGCTGGCCAATCAGCGTGCACGTTTTGGAATATTAATAGGGGGTCATGGTATAATTGGGTATTGAGTAGACATATTAATTTGGAAAATTAGTGATTTATCTTTATTTAAACAATAGTTTGTGAAATTAGAGAAGGTGTCAATGGAGTTCATAATTTTTCCTAGATCAGAATTAGGTAAGGTGAAATATATATTTAAATCAGCAGCATAAGCTGATAAGGATATTTTTGTGTTACAAATTACAGGAATGTGGTGATAAGTTTTCTGTTTAATTAATAAAAATAAATATTCATTGAAAAGATTAAATAATAGGGGGGGGGCACCCTTGCCTTGCACCATTTCTTATATTAATCCTGCATGATACTTGTTTATTTATTTGTAATACAGTATATGCATTAGAATAAAGGATTTTAATAATATTAATGAATGAGAATGGTATATTGAAGTGAGGGAGAGTATCAAACAGAAAGTCTCTGCTGATTCGGTCGAAGGCTTTGGAAACATTTATGGCTAGGGTATAAATAGGAGTTTTAGCTAGAGTAGAGAGCGAAATTAAGGCATCTACTGTAAGTGTGTGATCGACAGTTTGTCTATGAAGAATAAATCCTGATTGTTCAGGTGATATGATACTGAGAATTATATTTTAAGTCTATTAGCAAGGATTGTAGCCAGGATCTTCATATCTAAGTTAACAATGGAAATAGGTCTATACATCCAGGGGTTTTTGGAGTCAGAATTAGGTTTTGGAATAAAAATAGTTCTTGATGCATTCAGATGAGCGTCCTTTATTCCAAAGTAGATAATATTATTATAAAGCAGCAGCAGAGCTTCAGAGATTTTAGGAATAAAACATTTATAAAATTCAGCTGTGAAGCCATCCGGTCCAGGGGCTTTGTTAGGTTTCAAATTGTTAATAACAATATTAATTTCTTTTTGTGTAATTTCCCTGACTAGGATGTTTTGTTGTTCTTTAGAAAGTTTGGGGAAAGTTATCTTGTTTAGGAAGCTTTGGAGCTCTATTTTGTCTAAAGGACTTTCGGGAGGACTATATAACTGAGAATATAATGTTTCAAAGAGTTTAACTATTTCTTGCATAGTCTGATAATCTATCCCCTGATGATGAATTTCTGGAATAGTAGGAGGAGGTTTATTTTGATTCAAGATTCTGGCTAGAAACTTAGAAGGGAATTGTGCCCATTCAGAGTAGTTTGCTAATGTTTTTATTTACTGGTATGAAAGATTTTCAGCATGGAGAGACAGAAGATCCTGTTGTAGTTGCATTATTTCCTTTTCTGTTTGGGGGGAGTACTTTGTTTGAATTTTAGCTTCTAACTTAACTATATTATCTGATATGGAAGCTTCGATTTTGTTGTACAGTTTTTTATAATATGCAGCTTTATTTATAAGCATTCCTCTAATCATTGCCTTAGTAGCAGCCCAGGAATAGTCTACAGAAGATGAATTAGATTGCGTGGTTAGAAGGAATTGATCTAGGTAGGACTCAATTTCTGAAATTATATCATTTTTTTTTAGTAGGTTAGAATTTAGATGCCACCAAATGATTTTGGACTTTGAGAATGTTTTTGAATTCCCTTGAATAGAAAAGGAAATTTTTGAGTGGTCCGCGAGATATCTTGGCTCATTATAAATGTGATATCAAAGTTGTTGAATATTGAAGAAATTAAAAAGAAGTCCAACCTAGACCAACTCTTATGACAGGTAGGAAAAAAAGTGGATTTATTCTTTTCGGAGAGGCCTATTTGATAGATGTAAGGATCAAACAAACTGTAATCCTCCTTAAGTTCAGAAATAAAGTAGCGTATTTATTATATTTAGCATTAATATTGGACCTATCTGTCATTGGATCTTGTATTAAATTCCAATCCCCTCCCACTATGTAGTAATGATTAGGAAATTATTCCAGTATTTTATAAATTGCCATAAGAAGATGTTGTTGTCTGGTGCATGGGGCATAGATATTAATAAATAAGGTAGGTTTATCTAGGAATGAACACTGAGTGGTAAAATAGGTCCATCTACCTTCTTCATCAGTGTCATACTTAATTATGTCATGTTGGAATGCATTTTTGATAATTATAGCAACCCCTACACTATTCATTTGAGCACTTGATGCAATAATAGTTTTTATCCAACGCTTCCCTCGTTCTTGTTCCCACTGATTATTAGTTAGATGAGTTTCTTGGATGAAGATTATATTTGATGCAGATTTGAACACCAGATGCATGAAAAGTTTCCTTTTCTTAATTGCTTGTAACCTTTTAATGTTTTATGACTCAAGATTCAACATCTATGATTCTTTTTTTTTTTTTTTTTAATAACAAAAAATAAGTTATACGTGGAGAATGTAGGATTATTTAAATGAGGATAGATGGAAGACCAGTATGTCTGGGCAGATATAAGAAACCCTTCCTGCCTAAATCCCGTGCTTAACCACTACCCCTCAGGCCCGGAAGAGACTGGGATATTGTGTGAAATAACCGAGTAAATATATATTACAAAAAACCTGGTTAGATTTAAGATATCCCATATTGAACCAACAATATCTACAGAATCTAAATGCAAAACTATCCCTAACAGTTTCAGAAACCATACTCATAGCTCAGCAAACCTGAATTAAACAGAGAAATTATTTATAAATATGCATGAAAGTATATACTATATCCATACATGGTACATAGCTGACTAACCTAGAGTACATATTAACCGTATGGATGAGATGTAACATACTCAATATATTAAATCCAAACTGCAGTTTAACATTTCCAAAGTGCTAGAAAAACACGATTCTGAATTTATAGTATAACAATCAGAGTACATGTTATGTTTTGAGTATAGATAAGGTTAAGACATTGTGTGTATATATATATATATATATATATATATATATATATATATATATATATATATATATATATATATGACATTACATTCTAATCTCTTTACATGAACCATTAATACAATATACACTGCATGTTAACACTTAAAGATCTGGCATCATTATACTATATGCTTATACCATACATTCTAATATATATATAAAAAAAAGGAGCAACACTTTTTAGATTATACCATTAACTAATCTATATCAACAGCAATTAAGTACAATAATCAAAAGGATAATATTTCACCTTGAATAATGACATTCAATATAAGACCTGTATTGTGTAATAAAACAGTGTTACCCAGAGTGTCTTACTGTCTATTTACATCATGGTTGAACAAATTAAGTAAGGGGCAAATTGCTCATATAGCAGCGTATATAAATCCAAACTAACTGTCGCCCACAAGCCTTACCTACAGCTTGTAAATAATCATTCCCCACAAATATCTACACATAACAAAACCCTGGGTTATAAGTAACAAAGCTGTTTGATCTTCTTTAATGGGAAAAAATAAAAATAAAAAAAAAAAAGGTTTTATGAGCTGAAGTACCTGATGACTTCTTCATCATATGATGAGAGGCTGCTCATTAAAAGCGTGATCGTTGCTCTTGAGATCGTTTATACTGCCAGGAATTCACAATGGCTTTCATTCCGGCAATCCACTGTAATAATTTACAAATCAGCTCCTCATATTGTTAGAATATGCTCATACAAACGTAAATCAGCCCCTGCTCCAGACAATGCATACTGCAAAAAAAAATAAAAAAACGAAAGTGGCTCTTTAAACAAAATGACAGGTTCTTCCTTGGTGTTTGGAATATTGTTTAGATGCCTATTTCTTTAAGGCACCGAGGCATTATGGGAGAGCAAAGGTCAGGAAATGTCACAGAGGTTCAGAACATGGTAGAAATGGACGTTGTAGTCTCTTAGGCACTAATCTAGCTCCACGAGGTGCAGGGCCCGATCCCCAGCTGGCAAACAGAGAAATGAAGGTCCAGGGGGTTAGGGTAAGTCACCAGACAACTTTACAGACTCACCGAGGTCTGCTATCGTCCTCCCGGATCGGATACAACAGACAAAATGGAGAAATACATTAAGGTAGGTTTGCGATTATGTTGTGTTGAGTCAGGAGATTCATTGAATGCTTTGACAAAGACCGATGTGGCTTCCTTACTGTTTCCTGCTGACAACCTGCAACCTTGGTGATGAAAAATCAAAGCATTGGGGTATTTCATCTGAAACTTAATATTTTTTTGTATTAAATATGCGCAGAAGGGTGCCAACTTTTGTCTCTCCAGTTTTATCTGCGCAGGGAGGTCTGCTGCAAAAAAAATTCTGGTTTCATTCCAAACAACATATTTTTTAGTTTTAGCTGCCAGAAGGATTTTGTTAACATGTTGGTAATTTAAAGTTTTAACGTAGACAATGTTAGGATTTGTTTGTATCTGAAGATGGTCTGAGAGCTCTGTGAGCTCTTTGTATTGTTATTGGATCAATAAAGGGAGCATTGTCCAAGAGTGAGGCAAAGATATTACTAATAACTTCTGGCAAAGTATTGGGCTCTCTTCGTTCAGGAATACCCCTTATTATGATATTATTGTGTCTTGATCTGGCTTCCAGGTCCAAACGTTTCCGTTGCATGTCTAAGATAGATTTGGCATTAGTATAATCTTTTTGTAGCTGCTCTGTCTTGATTTCATTATCCATTACCTTTGCTTCAGTTTTGTCAGTCCTAGTAAGCATTCTGTCTATGGACTCCCCAAAGGTTTGTAGTTGAGAGGAGAAGCTTTGTATTGCAGCTTGACTAGGTTGTAGTGCCAGTTTTAATTCATCCATGTTAGTTGGGTCTGTTTTTACCCTGCCAGAAGGTTTTGTATTTTCCTGTTGTTTTCCAGTTCTTGCTCTCGTAGGTAGTGTTTCTTTTTCTGGGGATGCGATTGAAGAGTATTTTTCTTTTGTAGTTTGAGCGTCCATGTGTATAGAATCCTGTGACATACTTTATTTTCTTGGTTCCCTTTATTAGGAGATTGCAGGCCGAGAAGTCTCAGATTACATAGGATAGCACATGTAGAGCAAGGGATGAGAATATCAGCCACAATCCTCACTGTAATACAGTTTTTCTTTAATTCTGACCTGATATGCTGTAAGAAAAAACGATCCTTTATTCCAAGGTAAGGTTACTGTCCAGGTAAGTTGATTCTCTGATGCTACTTTAAGGTAATATTTGTTGAAATTTTGCTGACCTAAGATTCAACACTGTTTATAGGATAGCAGCCATCTTGATCTCCTCATCTTTTAACATTTTTAAGCATACTGGTGTTTGTCTGAACCTGTCCTGTACCTCTGTATCTTCACCTACTAAGTCTAATCTGCCATCTAAGAACTACAATCAAAACACAGTTTGTGATCAGCTCACAGAGAAGTTTTTCTCTTACCACAAAGAAGCAAAGGTGGTAGCTGAGATGCTGGAATAGGAAACAGTAAGCTACCAGCTGTAGCCTTCCTCCCTTCTTGTATCATTCTTCTAGATGGCAATGACCTACTTTTGATCAGCATCCTTTTCACATCCCCCATTAAAGTGAGGTCCATGCCCCCACCAATCCGTATCCTCCCATGCCTTTATGCTACCACTTCCAGTCTCTGAAACACGGTCACTTAATCCACTTGCAGAGCCTTCAGTTTAGTATTTAATTGCTGCCAATTAAAATGTTTGAAAACAAAACACTGTAAAATGTTTCAAAGGAAATATCATTCACCATATGATCTAAATTATGAAATTAGAAAACCAAACAATACAAACTGGGTTAGCTAAGGTAAAAAGGTTTGTGAAATAAACAGGTCTTCGTGGATGTTCTTAAGAAAGATTGAGACTTACAGCCCTCATCCAAGTCCAAGAGAGTACTGAGTTCTACAAGATGGGACAATTAAGGTGGGCAGATGAGACCTACATGCACCTCATCTTGCAGCCCAGTCACTCTGCCCTGCTATCCTGGGGCTTCAGAGGTATCCAACTTCATCCTGGGAATTACAGCTAAACTTTCACTAGAAGATGGGAGCCAATGGATGAGCCAGTAGGACACCAACATCTCCGTTTAGGAAGCAGGATCCAAACTGCATAAAGCAAAGAAAGTTATGACAAGGGTCTTAAACTTTATTCTTGTGGCATCCAATAGCCATTACAGATAATGGAATATAATAAAAATTTGAGGCATTGGTCAAAACACTGACAATAGTTTTATGCAGATGCTCCAACCATTCAAGTAACATGAGACAATTATCTTGCCTACCTCCAGAACTGCCCACCTAAGGGTGCTACTGGTATGTAAGACAACATTGCAATAGAAAGTTGATATATTTTGCTCTACACTAGATAAATTCTCCTTGATTTTTCTGTAAGGAATATGATTTTTAACCTAGTGCAGACAGTTAGGGCTTCACATTGCATGTAATCACAGTAGGTATAGGCAGACCTCTCAACTGCCCAGATTTTTGCAGAATGTTCTGAGAATGATCTGTTCCTCACAATATTTGTGGTTTTCTGACAAATCACTGAGGACTGAAGTCACTAAATAATGACATGCATTTAAGTTTCAGACTTTATATCCTTCAGAAAAAGCATTCTAACACAAATCCTGTTATGCTAGCAACCTTTTAAGTTTATAAGAGCAATATTTAAAATCTGTCCAAATTTCAGGACTTTGTCCCCCATTATTTTATGCTTTGTCTAGATTTATTCTGATAACAAGTTGAAAGGTATGATAATGACTGCAAATTATAATCAGGCAATACATTTATATTTACAAATGGAGCTAAATAGGTTTGTTTATTCATAATATCTGGGACTGCAAGGCAAGACAATTTTACTGAGATAAATGAAAGCAAGTCAAATTTGAAATGTATTAAAATGCTATGTAAAAATTATATTTACTAATGTTTTTTTATATAGAGATATACATTTTCCCAGCAGTGTGGGGGAAATAATTTAAACAGCCAAGTTAAACAACCCATAACTGGGAGGAATTTGCCTCCATTTACTACGACGTAAAACAGCTGACACCTGCCAATATACTTGGTCTGTAAAGAAACCAAGCAGCACCTATATACACGAAGGCCTAGCAAAAAATGAAAACACGATGTTACAGGCCCCAGTGAGTGCATACAGCAGAAAACATTTTCAGAAGAAAAATACAATTATATTTTATTACAATTCTGTATTACTTCATTCAGCTGGCTGTTTAGAAGTACAGATTCACATGAAATATAATCCTTCTAATGAGAATCCAACATGTTTGATTTAGGTTTAATCTGTTAATCCAAAGCATATTTCCAGGCAGATGTTTCTTTTGTGTCATGGTCTGCTTTAGGAAAATGTATGGCAGTGTTACATCATATCCAAATGTGCCTTGTTCAACATGTTATTACTTATGTATGTAGTCCTTGACTTTTCTCTGCCTTGGTCCTTTTCATGGACAATGCCCGAAAACAAATGACACTGCTTTGCTTTGGATTACAATCACATTTCTTGTTTTTTTAAGAATATGATTATAAAAAAATGATGCATTTAAAATATAGATTCTATGTATATTCCACATTTCTTTACTATTATAAACTTATTTTGATGACTACCCTAATAACCATTGTGGTCCCAGGGGTCCCACAGTTATACCTAAATTACACACAAAACTTTCATTAAAAAGAACCAATATTTAACCACCAACATACATATAGCAACACAGAATTTATACTTAAAGATAAAGATGGTGTTAAAGTAGAATACAGACACAGACACACACACACACACACACACACACACACACACACACACACACACACACACACACACACACACACAGAGAGAACATAGCACTTTTGTGTACCTTTCATTGAGATCTTGGCCTGTAGTTCAGCAAAGACAAAGTGTAAATAATAAACTGCCGCCTGTCCAGTTTTGCTACTTTTTAGTTTTTTAACAAGCATACTCAACCCACAGCTAAATTTATGAGCGTGAAAAGTCCAAGGAAGTTGAATTGTGTAACAGAAATAAATCCAACTTATCTTGTCAGCATAGTGTTCTATTTCTAAAATCAAACTGCATGTCTCAGACACTCAGTACTTGAATTAGCGTAAATGAAACATGAAAACCATACAATTACAAACAGAATATTATTTTATGATTATTTTATGATACCACACAAAACACAAGAAAGAACATTTACCCTCAAAGTGCAGGTCCGCCCCTACATTCCCAAGCTCTAAACAGAGATCTTAATAAGACAACACTGATATATACTCTATATTTTGTATAGCATATGTTATGGAGAGAGCAGGTTAACATTTAAAAAAGACATCTAGGTGCACAAGACCCAGGATAAAAAAGTGTCCAATCCTGCTAGGCGTACTGGTAGTGTAGAATCCTCAAGACATGGAAACAGTCTTACAATGGGTTTAGGCCATGCTGAGGGAAAGGATGGCCCCCCGTTGTAGAGGGAAATCGCAGTCCATAAAAACTACAAAAACTGACAGGCCAAAAAAGAGCCATAAAGATGATAGAGTGGACTATTGATGATAATAAAGAAATTATGTACTGTTACAATTATGCAACAAGTAATAACAGCAACAAACCGTTTTAGGCAGTAAACAGCATTCTTACGGCACAGCGGGAAATCAGGGCAGACGGGTTGCTGGCGATTGCCACACTGTTTCGGTGCCTCATCTCTTGCACGTGAGAAATGTGAAACAGCTGTATAGAGCCGGCCATCCTCAGGTTCAAATGAAACGAGTGTTGATTCTGATGAAATCCCCTGTTAGGGGATGAAAGCGCTCAATCCGATGGTTTTCCAGTTTGACTATTAAAGTGGATTTTATTGCTAAATTCTTTGGTTGTTGCTATTTGTGGTCAACTACACAAGAAAACCTTTTCGGGATTTCCTGACTGCTGACAGTGTGTGTTTTGTACTAGCTATTTAGAACGTTTTTGGTTGCAGTCTTGAATTTTTGAGGGTGGTGCATATTTCTAATTTCCACAGGGAGTTAATTCCAGGATTGGGCAGTACTGTAGCTATAAAGGTAATGTCCTATTTGCTTCTGGGTTTGTAGATTTGAAGGTTTTGGTCAGAGCTACAGAGAGTTCTTGGAGGGGTGTAGAGGAAGACAAGTGAGGCAATGTCAGAACAGAAGGAGGGTAGACACGGTATGGAGTGTATGATCAGAAGCTGAGAGAGAAGCAGCTTATGAGGAAAGTCTAACCAGTTTACGCTTTTAAGAGCAAGATAGTGGTGAGAGGAGTAAGATCGATCAGCTGTGAGTTTAGCAACTTTATTGTATGTGGTTTCCAGTTTGGATAAGAGAACGACCTGAAGATTGGTGAGGATTTGTGAGCCATAGAGTAGATTTGGACGAAGATAAGCATGGGGTAGGGAGATTTTAGATTTGTTACACAGGGATGGTTTGTTTCTATGAAGGAGACCAAGTTTTTGGTGGGTTTTCTTGATTTTGTTGAGAACATGCAAGTCGAATTTGAGCTGGTCATCAAGTAATGACCCCCAGAAACTTGGTATGCGACTCAACCGTGATAGGGGTTTTATTCAGGGAAGAGATTGATAAGGTGGATTTAAGATGGTTCACGGTTTTTGGGGAATTAAAAGCATGAGTTTTATCTTTTTAGGGTTTAGTATAAGCTGATTTTTGGTGAGCCAGTTTTCAATAGAATGGAAGGATTTTTGTGTGATAGTATTTATGTCATAGAGGGAATCTGCAATGGTGATGACTGTGGAGTCATCTGCATATTGCACAAGTGATGCCTGTGGACAGGATGTCATCTCCCCACCCATCTGTGTCATGCATTATTGATCTCCCCTTCACAGTCTTACTGTTTGCTACATGTGTTGAAGGATTATACTGAAAACCCGTCACTTTTCGCTGTTGATATTAATTTTCCAAACACTGAATCTGTATACCATGTCGCTCCACAGAATACCTTATCTTAATTGTATCTAAGAAGTCCCTAAATAATGTACATTATTAACACAAAGTGCTGAGAAATTATATTGATTTATTTTCCTGCTGTTTTTTTCCCCTGCTTCTTGTATATGTCAGACATCGCAACTTCAGATTAGAGCAATATTGGAATTAAAATGTGCAGCTGAGACTGAAATCTTTTTCTCCAATTGAAGCAACATGTTTTCTGGTTCTCGGCCTCTTCATTATGATGTACAGATGGCAAACACTTGCAGGGTTTAACTGAGGACACACCGCTGATCTTGGCATGTAAACCCACATTTTTAATTTGTCATTCATAGTGTTGACAATAACATGCTACAACTGAAGCTCAAATGATGATTTGCAACAAATAATTAGAAACGGCACTGCCAGAAATATGAACTGCAGCATATGGGTATAGCATGCTTAACTGTGATAGCATATTTTGAATCATGTGTCATACAACAGAGACAGTACAGTGTGTATTCAAGCTAATGGCAGGGTTATCGTGCTCTGAAATTAAACTTTCTTTCATTTTCATCCCAGCTGTAATGAGAGAATGTTGAATTGTAGAGAAATGATTTACAGAGCAAGTATTTAAACAAAATGAGTTTTATTTGCTCATTCAGGGGTAAATAACCCTCTGCAGTAAACAGTAGCATGTGACACTGTAAGGATAAGTGACATTAAAACCTAAAGATGTCATTAGCATTGACCTATAGGGTTTGAAGTTGATGAGTGCCCTAGTTTTTAAAAGACTATAGGTTAGGCTGCCATTATAAGTAAATATCCTCCATTATATAAAAGGATTTAACAAATGGCTGTCAGATACTCCACAATTATGCTGAAAACCTCCAAGAATTTAATTATGAGCATCAAACACAAACACAGCAAGTAAGAAAATGGTTGTCATACTTGCAAGCTGTGCATTCTGTAAAGCCGAGGGAGGAGTTTAAGTGAAAGCTGTTCCCTAGGCTGCACTGAGAATTTATAATCTGAGAACAGCTAATGCTGTAATATGTTTTACTATGTGAATCTGAAGCATCTAATCTAACTATGGGAAATTCGCTACTGTTGCTACTATTGGATATTTACAGCTTCCATAGTGATGTAGCCAATTGCCAATCTCTGTATGAAAAAATTATATTTCATAGGCTCATAGGTTCTTAGGTAAGTACTAGCCTAGCCAGTTTCCCTTTTTGAGCTCGAAATAACCTATTTCAATTGGTTAGAGATTGGTCTTACCCATCCCATGGTTGATACATATATGTTACCCCTGATGAGAATAGCTGGAATCATACCACAGATAATTTGAGGGACCCATGCATGTGATAAAACATTTAAGAGCTGCCTCTGTCCATTAGTAGCAAAGGGGGCAGCCCCAGGATAAATTTTCTATTTCCCATCCATAGGTCTAAGTTGCACATGGATATGGACAGGGATGAACTTTGTTTTACATGAATGTTGAGTCTGTTCCAGAGCAGCAGTATGCTCTGTGACATACACCTGCCCCACCAAACCATTCTGTTGATGTCGCAGAAGAGGTTTAGATCACTAGACTGAGTATTACTGATACCATGTGAAGTAAATCCATCAGCATTAGGTCAGCGGATGCCTTGTATGCCAGACACAGGTCACCTCTGTTATATTTTATGACGTTTTATCTTTATTTAATTTGTTCAGAAATGTTCATAGTAAGTGTTCTATTAAAGTTTATATATTTCTACTATTCTTCCAGAGGGGGCTTTTTAATGGGTGGTGGTGGGGGATTAATTTTACAATACCACTGTCAACTAATTTTGTACAGTCACAGGGGAGGATGGTGCACACACACACACACACACACACACACACACACACACACACGCACGCACGCATGCACACACACACACACACACACAAACACACACACGCATATCCCTGGAGGGGTGTCCTCTTTCTCAGGGACACCCTACTCACACTTCACTAGATGAAGTTTTAATAAATTTAAAACTATACACAAGGAAACTTAACTTTTAATTTTTTTAAAGGGATGAACAACATATCTGGTGAAAGTAAATCATATAAGAAGTTAAGTGTATTCAACCCTACGTTACATCCTACTGTCCAGATTTTTGAAAAAAATGTGTGAGAATGACATTAGGAATATGTTTAGGACATAAAGGGCTGGAAAGGATTGTGGCAGTAATATTAATAAAGATGAAATGATGTTATTGAAACAAATATATAACAATGCTGAACTAAGGGTTATGAATCCTGACAAAGGCAAAGGCCTTGTCATTATGAACCACAATATGTATACTAACAAAATGTTCATGTTGTTATATGCTGACACTTATTTTGTGATCAGTTTGAATGAAAAAAATATCTCCTATAGGAAAGTGGATGTCGTGTTAGAAGAATGTGTTGAACCATCAAATTAGTATAGATGAATATTAATTTATGGTAGTGAAGCATCCAAGAATTCCAATGATTTTGGGGGTCCCGAAGATAAATAAAGATCTCCTGGACCCCCCACTGAGACCAATAGTTGATGCCAGGGCATCTAAAACTAATCCCATAGCTAAACTCATAGATACTCAACTTGTATTAAAGGACTCCCCGTGGGTTTTGAAGGATTCCTGAGATTTTCTAAGTAAAATCACTAACGATATGTATAGTGACCAGTTGGTATTCGTCACTATTGATATCAGAGATTTATTTTCAGTAATACCTCATGACACACGGATTGTTTGGTTTTACCAATATCTTTGTCAATATACCTCTTTAAGCCATGACCATATTTTAACAGTTAAAACCTTGATGGAATTAGTGTTGGACACTAACATTGCTACATTTGAATAACAGCTATTTAAGCAGTGTAAAGGAGTAGCAATGGGGGTAGCGTGTGCCCCCATATTTGCCAATATTGTGTTGGCATTTTGGGAAAGGGAATTTTTTTTAACAGTACCTTTCCAGAATGTTGGACATCCTATGGGCGTTACTTGGACAACATCATTATTTTATGGAAGACGGATGTAAACGAGTTGAATACATTGTTGGTTTTCATTGAGAATAGTACCGAATTTTTAGAATTTACACATGCAATTAGAATGCAAGAAGTTAATTACTTAGACATAACTATTAGGAAAGATGTGGAAACTAACCAATTTACATCCACAATATTCAGAAAACCTGCATATTCTAACACCCTCATACATTATGACAGCTGTCACCTCTTCATCAAAAGAAGTCCTTAGTGTGTGTGTGGTGACTTCTATGAATTCCTACATAAAATTGAGGTGCTGAAGGATATGTTAGCAAGAAGAGGGTATCCCCTTCCCTATGTAAACACTGTATTAAAAGAAGTGATCCAAAAAAGGAATAGTGGACATTTTGCCCTCTTATTGGGGACAGGATGTGTTTTACAAGGTAGAGAAGACCGGGAAGAGGGGACTAGTTACAACAAATCTGCCATATTTAGTTATAATAATCAGTTTCAAGATATTAGAGACATTATTAGACATAATTGAAATGTTTTTAGCATAGACCATGACCACCTTCATTTGGTGGGCACATCCCCCAAGATTGTCTACGAGAAGGATGTGAGTTTAAAAAATATGCTAGAGCGACAAAAACAGGATATTAGAGAGTTGAATGGCATGATAAAATGTGACTTTTGTTTACAATGTCAATACATGATTGAAGCCAAAGAGGTACATATACCTAATTATGGTAGACACACAATACAAAATAATTTTTCGTGTAGCAGTAAGGCAGTGGTATATCTAGCCCTATGTTTTATGTGTTCGACCTTTTACGTTGGAAAGACTATTAATGCCTTCAGGAGTAGAGTTTGCCAACATTATTATGACATTGGCAAAAAAAACACAAAAAATGCCTTAGCTGCACATATACTATGCCATGAAGGGCACACTTTTAAGTTTATTATTATTGACCAGGTAAAACTAGGGGAGAGAGGAGGTCCACTTAATGATTATTTGGAACTAAAAGAGCTTAGGTGGCAAATAAGGGCTAATGCCTTAGAATTCCCTGGGTTAAATAGCTCGATTTCTATAAGTTCCATTTTAAGGTTAAAAGTGGAATTGTTTATGTAAAACATGACATGTTTTTAGCATTTGATTGAGGTATTTTAATGTGAGTAACCTAGTTGTCATATATTATTGTTATGATCCTACAGAGGTAGGAGCATGAAGCTATGTCTTTTCATATGTTTAAAATTTTCTAGTCCATGTTTTTTTATACCTGGGATGGATTACAAATGTATTTCTCTTTAAGAGGTTTATGGTGTAGTTAATTAGATAATTAATGTATGTATATTAGGATCTGTTGGGGGTGATAGTAATATTATTCTGATGAAGTTTCTACTTGGAGATGAAAGCGCTTAATAAAACATTTAGAGTGGATTACTGGCTCGGCTTCTTCATTCTGTGTTACCTAGTTTGTTTGGTGGTTGTGTTTAACAATGAAAACTGTCTAGGGTTAAAATGGTTCACAAAGGCAGCTAGCCTAGTAATTACCTATGAACCTATTTCAGTCATTTATTATGCTTGCAGCTATATTATATTCATCTTCAAAGTATTACTTAACATTGTCAGAGAGGTGAAAGTGGAAAGAAAAATAACAGAAAGTAGGGGGATGTAACCTGTTATACCTTTTACAGTCAAAGGATCAGTGCCATGCTATAAGGTAGATTTAGGGAAGTAATGTTTACGTAGCCTGGCATAGACCATGAGCATAAACAAGAGTTTTGCAAGCATTGTTTGAGTTTGAGTTTGAAGCACTTTAGCTTATTTTCCTAAGTTGTATTTGGATGGTTCCATAGTTTATTGACATAATTAGAGCACAGTGGATTACCTGAAGTAATGTTTTATTTACTGGTGAGTAAAAGGAATTACTTACCTTAGCAGAGATCCCGAGGTGCCATGTAATGATACAGGATATTGGTTAAAGATGGAGAGTTTTCAGATTTATAAATTAGATTGTATGCTGTAAGTAACTGTGTGTAGGTTAGGTAATGTGTTCTACCCAATTTAGTTCTTGTAGGGCCAAGTAATGGTTGCCTTGTAGGAAAGGGTAGCTGTGAATTTGATAACTAAACCAAAAAAATGCATCAGTGCACAAAGAACACCAAATAACCAAGAAAGTGCACAAATGAATGGTCCTCCAGGAGCTCCACTTACTGAGCCACAAAGAACATGATGTGGACTTACAAAACTTTTATTACACAAAATAATAGCAGTTAGTAACAAATAACAAGTTGAGGAAAAAGCTTTCGTCCACCCCAAGGAATAGACTTATTCAGCACTAAAAATGCCTACATGAGCAACAGAATTAAATCCTTGGTACTAATCAAATATAATCCAATGAAAAATGACAATAGAAACAAGGTATTTGCATAAAAAATGTGTTGTCATTCAAAGTAAATTATGTTTCAGTAGCACTCAGTAAAGGTTAAAAAACTGTCAATATAAAAACTCAAAAATGAAATAGGTACTAGATATTATAACCAATAAATAACAATGAACTATTACAGGTCTATATCAAAGTTGATAAAATCACACAGAATCTATAGATAAAATAATTACATCAAATATACAAACTATTGCAAAAATGCTTGCAGAGCAATTTGTGTAAAAATTCACGAATAAGTTCATAAATAATTCAAGTGGTACTTGTTCATATTTAAGGATATAGTTTATCCTGGGGCTGAGCAAGACCAGAGACAGATTCTGGCCAGGAAGTCTTTCAGAATAGTTCAAGGACTAGATAAATAGTATAATGGATACAGGTTAGGAGTTCCAGGACTTAGCAACATGGTATGAGTACAGACAATGCCCAACAGTTCTGATAGGTTTGTGGACAGACAGGAGTTTTTGGTCATTGAATCATAGTGACCGAATGGGAACATAGTTGCATAGAATGTTATCTAGTGGACAGGCAGATGGATGCTGGATAATTTTTTATGTGGTAAGAAGCTGTGTATATGTTAGTTGATGGGGTAATTCTAACCAGTTAAGGCTTTTCAGTGCTATACAGTGGTGGGTTCCAAAAGGGGTATTTTCTGCAAGTTTTTGGAAGCCTGAAGGTTAGTAAGGCAGAAGAGTGCCGAGGAAATAAGTAGAGGAAGGTGGCGCTTTCGTTGCGTCAGTGAGGACGTTTATGGCTTTGTAAAGCATCCCTAGTTTTTGATGAGTTTTTCTTATGCAATTTTGTATATGCAGGTCGAATGTAAGATTATTATCCACTATCACCCCTAATAGTTAATAAACATCAGTGGTTGTATTATCAAAAGAGAGGAGTTTAAATTTTGTTTTTTTCATGACACAGGAATTTGGGGGGAAAAGTATTATTTTTTTTTAGGGATGAATGTGTGTTGTGAGTTACAAATCCATGTTTGAGGTGGATGTTAAAGCTTCCTGAGTAATTTTTTGGAGGTGTGCCATGTTGTTAGATGTGCAAATGAATGCGGAGTCATCTATGTACTGTATTATGGAGGCTTGTTGTGTGGAAGTGTGAAGGATGTTGGTGAGAATGTTAAAGAGGAGGGGACCAAGGATAGAGCCTTGTAGTACACCAGTGGTGACTGGGAGGTAAGGAGAGATCATGGAGTGACATTTTACTGACTGATACCTATTGGACAGGTAGCTCTTGAACCACAGAAGGGTGGGCTGAGAGAAACCTACTGAGGACATTTGAAGTAGAAGTTTGCTGTGACAAACTGTATCAAATGCTTTAGACAAGTCTAGAAATAAGGAAGAGACTAGTTTGCCATTATCTATAGCTTTATTGACAACATCTATGTAGGTTATAAGGGCAGTGGTAGTGATATGGGAAGGATGGAAGCCATGATGTGTAGGAGATAGGAGTTCTTCTTGTAGGAGATAGTCTCGCAATTATTTTTGACTACATTTTTCAACTATTTTGGCAAGGGGAGTCAAGACTGTTATAGGTCTAAAGTTAATGATGTCTATTAAATGTCCTGGTTTTTGCAGAGGGGCCATGTGTGAATTTTTCCAGAGAGAAGGAACGTAGGATTCCTTGACTGGCCTGTTTATAAGAACTGACACAGGATAGCAATAATATTAGCTGCTGTTTCCAGGTCATCACTTGGGAGGTCATCAGCTGAAGAAGACCATGGTTTGAGTTTGTTTAAAGGTAGTTTTATATAGGATGTGGACACAGGTTTGAAGGTGAAAGTGGATGTGGCGATACGTGGCTGTTGGGCAGGGTTGGGATTAGATGTTGAGGAATCCTTGGTTAGAGATGCTATACTATCTATGAAATAAGAGTTGAACTGTGTTTCAGTTTTGAGTGCTGAGTTATTGGGAGTGGAGTTAGAGTAGAATTTTTGGCTCGGATATAAAATGTCTTTAATGGCTGTTCAGAATTTTTTAGGGTTACATTTCCTATTATTATTCTGAAAGTTATTAGTATATTTTTGTCTTCATGTATTTGCTTTTTAGTATGATTGTAAAGCCTTCTGAAGTTTCAAGATATTGTGCTGGTTTATATTCCTGCCATTCTTGCTCTGCTTTTTCTCTGTCCTGCATTAGAAATCTCAGGTCAAGTTATAACGGATAGTGATCATTACAAGGCAATTAACAAGTAGGCAGAACGTAGAACAGGTTATCTTTCATTTCCTGAATGCAGAAACCTGTCAATCAGGAAGACTAAGTAATTGGCATATACAGTGTGATCTGTTGGTCAAGGAAAAGACAATGACCACCTTAGTACGCAGTCCTTAGAATGCAAGGGCTATTCTTTCAGAGGGCATGTTAAAGTCAATTGCAGGCATAGGCAGACTTATATTTGACTAGTTGAAAGTACCCAGCAAGGTTCCTCAAGTTAAACTTTCTTACATTGTATAATGACAAAATTCTTGAGTGAAAATGTTTGTGAGTTGGATTTTATGGCAGTGCTTGTGTATTTAGATATGCTGCCAATATATTTAGCTCCTTATGAATTCTGGCCACATTGTGGATGCTGCAAAGATCACTTTTGGCTAACATCAAAGATTGAAACAATACTAATTTCATGAACTTTAATTATACCTTGACTTAGGAATGGGGTCCATTCCCATCATGGTATTAGACACCCAAAATACTGTAATACTGATAGAAGCTGCAGATCAGACAGAAATATGCACATAAATCTCAGCTTCAAAGTGACTCAGACAGGGACCTTGGAATAGTTATGGCCAGCTTCAGAGTGGCTCAGATAGGGACCTTGGAATAGTTATGGCCAGCTTCAGAGTGACTCAGATAGGGACCTTGGAATAGTTATGGCCAGTTGTTTTTGTAGCAATAAGCAGTATGACATGGCTGGTCAGTGTAGCGGAAAAACAATATGCAATCTTGCCATGTGCAATGAATTTTCTGTCTGGGCCACATCTCATTATTAAAGCACTTGCAGTAAGTAGTACTTCACAACAGCCTTCCCAAATGGAACACTTGTTGGACATTCCTACGAAGCCAAGGGAGACAAATTGGCTTATTTAGTGCTACAGAGTTACCAAGTAAAGATCATAGTATCATCAGGCACCTTATAGTTAATATCGGTCTTGGATAGAGTCAAACATATTAAGCCTGATTTTCACATGGTAGCAGTGGGAGTTAAGGTCTGAGAGGTTTGTACCAACCATGCATTCACATATCCTACACATTTTTGTAACTCTGTTTACATTTTCTGACAATTTTCTTGGTATAAGCTTTGGAGGTTACACTATTAAAGTGTTCCAGTGCAGAGCCATTTGTGCTGCATGGCTAAAGTCCTGTGCTCCACAGGTATGGCTTATGGGCATTTTATGGTGTCCCAGAGTCCAACTTTCACATTAAGCAAATGCTGATAAATAACTATAAAATGAAATAAATCTTCTCAATGCAATATAATTTAAAGTCATTTGAATGTATTACTGGACAGCCTCTATACACGTCCTCTTTCCACGGACTGGTGCCGACCATCAATATGCAATATTATTTAAAGTCATTTGAATGTATTACTGGACAGTCTTTATACACATCCTCTTTCCACGGACTGGTGCCGACCATCAATATGCAATATTATTTAAAGTCATTTGAATGTATTACTGGACAGATGGTGCCGACCATCAATATGCAATATTATTTAAAGTCATTTGAATGTATTACTGGACAGTCTTTATACACATCCTCTTTCCACGGACTGGTGCCGACCATCAATATGCAATATTATTTAAAGTCATTTGAATGTATTACTGGACAGATGGTGCCGACCATCAATATGCAATATTATTTAAAGTCATTTGAATGTATTACTGGACAGTCTTTATACACATCCTCTTTCCACGGACTGGTGCCGACCATCAATATGCAATATTATTTAAAGTCATTTGAATGTATTACTGGACAGATGGTGCCGACCATCAATATGCAATATTATTTAAAGTCATTTGAATGTATTACTGGACAGTCTTTATACATCCTCTTTCCACGGACTGGTGCCGACCATCAATATGCAATATTATTTAAAGTCATTTGAATGTATTACTGGACAGATGGTGCCGACCATCAATATGCAATATTATTTAAAGTCATTTGAATGTATTACTGGACAGTCTCTACACACGTCCTCTTTCCACGGACTGGTCCCGACCTTCAATAAGCTCCTCTGTTGCACAGTCTTTACAGATATTTTAGGAGACATTTGTCGGCAGAGTAAATAACCTAACATATAAAACCTGCTTTTTAAAGAAAGGAGAAAAAAGACACGGCAGAACGTTTAAGTGCCTCGTTAGAGTCAGCATGTTCTAAGAAGCTAACCAAAGCTGCTTTCATTTTCACAAGTTTGTGTTCCCTGTTTCAGATGTTTTGCTGCTGACTAACACATCTGGAAATCATCTGTCAGCTCAATGAAACCGATTATTTACTCTGTTCGTAGCACCTGCTGTCGTGGCAGAAACAATTTCTGGTTTGCTGTTGTATGTCTAGGCAGCTGCAGGAAAAATCCTTATTTCGGTGTTGTAGGTCTGGATACAACTATTAGCTTCTGATTTACTGCACAGACTGGTAAAAATATGTCAGCAGATGAATTTCAGAATTTTCTTCTGGTCATACTATAATTTATCTGTCTTGGTTTTACAGTCACTGAGACATTATGATGTTTCTAGACACTGACTTTTCAATTATGTAAAAATAATCCCAGTTTGTGAAACTGGAGCAGCAAAGATAACGTTTCTAGCTGTAAATACATTGGTATATAGAATTTGTATAGCCTTTGAAACAAAGCAGTTCTAATGAACATCTGCCTAAACATATTAGACAAAGAAAATATGCAAAACTTTAGGAATATTCACTTTGCAATCTTGTTAGCATTTTACTATCTTGACAAACAGCAACATCTACAATAAAATAAGAAAACGGTCGAAGGGCTGTGTTCATAGGTTAGTACTTGGCTATCTGCCCTTGCAGGTCATTTTAAGCCTAGCCAATTTTCCCATTGCGAAGGTAAGAAGCAAATCTTGCACCGTTTATCTATGAAGTAGACATTTTAACCATTATGCTAACTCCCAACTCTAAAAAAAAAAAAAAGGATTATATCACCCCAGATGGGACTTCAGCCCACAATCCCTGGTTTAAGAGGGCCATACCTTATCCATTATGCAGCTGGGGCAACACAGAATGTCAGTCTGTGGATAATATGACTACACAGGGGACACCACTGAGACTTAAGGCTAGGTTTCTATTGAGAGATGAAGCAAAAATACTTTCCAAATGTATCCCATGCTGGATTCAACACTAGCACAATACAACTTCTGACTCTATTTTTCATGCCTTAGGCACGGTTTTAAAACGATGGGGTCAGGTTGCTTAGTTGCACAAACATACAGCACAAGGACTAGAAATACAACTACGCCACTGAAACATGACAGAATAGTTAAAAGTAGCTAGTGCATAAAAGCATAGTTCTTGTTATAAAAAGAAGAAAACAGAATTTCTGTTGTTGCATTACTCAGTTACATAGGACTTTGCAATTTAATGGATTTTCTTAGGGTAATGACAAACTTAATGTAATCAGTACTTTGGAAATGGTAACATTTTAAAAGACATTGAAAGAAAATAAACATATTCCTAAAACTGACTTCAAAATTCTAGAATAACATGTATATCTCATTAAACAATGAACAATAATAATAAGGGCTTCACATATGAATGTAAGGAAAAAATGCCTCATCTGAACGTCAGAGATCCAATCCTGTATCAGTAAGTTTGTATATCTAACTTTGTTTCTTTAATGCAACTGTCCTTTGTTCTGGGTCATGTACCCAAGTGTTAATTAAATATGTAGGATGCGTGTCCAAATTCTTTACAAAAAAACTTTTATTATTTATTAATGCATTGTGTTAGGCTAGTAACTGAACTGATTCAAATGACAGCTTTTTAGTCAAAAGTAAAAAAAAAAAAAAACAAGTTAAATTTATAGACAAACAAGCATAATTAAATGGAACACATCCTCTCAGCCATCTCATCCAAGGGCTATAACAAAATACCAGGTTGCCTGATTATTAGCACCAAATATATTCTAGCTGACTCCCAATGTAACCTCTTTAAGAATCTCCAAAATGGTTATATTACTAAAGTTTAAAAAATAAATCATTGTGGTGGCCCAAACACTGACACTTGGAACTATAGATCCACCAAGTAACCTCATCCCCCTCTATACACTTCCTGCAACCTCTTCTCCCCTTATAATTTTCTTAGGGTTTAAATGTTTTTGGAAACTGTATTTAATCAGATTATGTAGTTTAATGTACTGTAGAAGCTTAAGCAATTCTAACATATCCCAAAACATGTTGTACTGTTATATAAGGTATTTGTTTTCATCTCTCATGCACAAAATGCTATTTTTTCTGTCCTCCGCTAAATTGCAAGCAGACACAAATGCCCTGTTATACTATACTTTTAAATTCTGTATTATTTAAAATTTACTTGGCATTTGTTGTTTTAATATGTGTTTGTCTGGAGATTTTCTCCTCGGGCCTCCACTGAAAATGGACTCTTTTGTCCAGTCAGAGTTTTCGGTATACACATGTTAAATAAATAAAATAAATAAATTAGTTTCACTAGCTTCTTAAGTAAAACTATAGATATATTATCTGAGACGTCATTAACATGGAAGTTGAAAATCTCTTAACCCTGGAGACTCACAATCCAGCTTTGTCAAAGAAAGGCCTTGCCTCTTTAACCTTAGTAATGTTTTTGAAAAAGATACTGAAGATGTGAATAATGGTTGCACAGTGCATATGGCGTATCTGGACCTAGTCATTGCCTTTGACACTATTCCCCATGTAGACATTATTGACCGACTTGTAAACTAAAATGTAAATTCTCATGTTGTGTAGTTGTTTGAGCCACGTATGGCACTTTTGAAACCTATAAAGTAATCTGTGGGGTACCAAAAGGGTCAGTGCTGGGCCCTCTCAATTTTTGGCATCTATTGCTCAAGCCATCATGCCAACACTCTGGGCCTATGTTTATTTTTATTATTCCTTAACTTTGTTTTATTTTATTTTATGCCTTTTTTTTGTATGTGTTAGACAATGTTAACAATTCATGTAAGGGCAATGATCCCCAATTAAAAGTAACTTGTAAGGGATTAATAATGCATTCGATCCCCAATTAAATGTAACTTGTAAGGGATCAATAATGCACTCTTGTTGATATTTCCTTATCATCTGATCATTGTGTCTGTAATTTGGAAATCTTTCCATCTGGGTCATCTAATTTCCAAAGACATCTACTCTAGATCCAAAGAAGTCTTATTTTGCTTGTATTCATCTCATCAGACCCGACATTGAATATAATGCCCCTTTTGGCATTTATTTGTCTAAATCTATCACTCAGCTTGAGACATCTCAGTGATCCCTAACTACAAAAAAATTAGTGACCTCTAAAATCTTCATTATCAGGACAGACTGTTGGCCATCTTTCTGTACTCACTCTTGTATAGACTCTTCCATGGGGTTCTATGTTTAGACTTCTGAGCCATGAACAATCAGACCCTCTTTGATTCCCCACCCCTTTGCATAACAAATGGTTTCTCAAATACTGCTTAAAGGAACTAAACCTCCCCTTGAAGAGAAAGCTGAGTAACTCTGTGACTCTTTTCATTTGTAACCTGGACAACTGGATGGACATTCATATGTACACCCCCACCACACCCTCAATCTGACCCCTCTTGCCAATATGGAAAGGAATCAAGACTAAGCTGGAGTCTGGTATTAATTCATGTCTTGCTAATTCAGTGGGATCACTGGCTAGGTTACAAATAATCCACTTAATCAGCAGCTAGTATGAAGCTATGAACTTTCATCAACAGATAAACAAGATACATTTTTTGTGATAGATTCATCTCCTAGTGTATCCTTCACCTCTGGAACAATCTTCCACTACATGTCCAACAGAGTAGTACTCTTACCACCGAGATAATTGGATGGTCAGCCACAAATTCTCCCCTGGACTACATTGTATTGGCCGCCTTGAGGCTGGCTGCAACTTATGAACACGGGTTATTTGATAGACTTGTAATGGTCTGTGACTGATTGTTTATTATCTACCTATGAACCAATACTTTTCTTTTATTTACTGACATTTGATTAGTGGGAAAGTCCAACTGGGTAGGAGTCCATTTACAGTGGAGAACCAGGTAGAAAAGCTTCAATGTATTACAAAAACATTTTAAGAACAATAATTTTACAGTCTTCAAAAATAATACAAATACCTCTACATGTTAAATAATTATGCTGAATTAAACATAATGTGACAACCTTGGATAAAAGTAGCTGCTACTTATATGACAATAATTTAATATTTACAAAAAATTTAGCCAGTTGAGAGAAATTAAAAGTAAGTTAGTATAAATACAAACAAGAACTGAAATGTAAAGTGAGAGAAAAAAAAATCAGGGTTATGGCATATTTAGAGAGAGAGTCAGGGGAGTGAAACTTGTGATGCCCCATCACTGGACAAGTAATCAAGGAGCCTCAATCCTCACCACTGGCAACAGGCAGCGATACTGTCTGCATCAAGTGCAATTAACCTTAAGAGCACAGAGACCACAGTAAGTCCGGGGCTGGTTTCTCCCTCTTTCTCCAGATCCCCAATAAGACTTCCCACTGGCACAGCTATAGAGTTTAGATCTCAGCTGAGTGACCAAGTTAAGACCTCCAGCACCCTCTCTGTCCAACCAGTGTTTCGTATCCCTGCACAAGTAGCTGACACACACACACTTTGAGGTTTGATTTAGACGCACGCGCACGCACACACACACACACACACACACACACACACACACACACACACACACACACACACACACACACACACCTGGGAAAGGCTGGCACAGGTTTACTAGCTGTGCCCACTTCTGCCCAGACTATAAGGTAATTACCACTGCCACCAGTCAACTCCTTATTAGCTACTTTAAGGCCCTTAACAAAGGGTGTCCAATTTTACTTTGTAATATTAATACTAAAACAAATGGTAGTTTTACCAAGAGCAAGGCTATGAAGAGTGGCTCATACAGTGTCACTACATAAATATGCAAGTACTCTCAAAACTTAAATATCTCTACACAGATCATCCACAATGAAAGGTTTAAATATATTTAATAATAAATAATAAAAGAACAAGACAATACTAAATATATATTCACAGTGACATCAGAGTACAAAACCACAGGAAATATTTAAAACAACATTGCAGGACAGTCTCAAATAAATAAAGAAGAAGAATATCTAAACTAAGCTTTGCTATATTCCTGACTAAATCTAAGAGAATTACTATAACCTAAGAACTTACTAATAGAGCAAGGCAGATGTGGTCAATTGATCTTCTAGTTGCCAGGTCTCTAGCTGTATTGAAAACTGAAAGATACCATTTTTATTGCATAGCCTATAAGTAATTTAATTTCAGCTATTCTCCTAAAATTTGCTGGACTGAGGTTAAACTCCTGTATTCCAGTTTCCACTGTTAAAATATAAACATTTAGACAGTTACAATAGTGCATGTACATTTCTGTTCTCTTCCAGCAGAGCACAATGTGGATGCATTTCAAACACAAGCATTTTATAAAATACCTTTTCAACACGCATCTGTACAAACCAGTTTGATATGCACATGACATACAGCTCTAATACAGTTGTAACACAAGCATCTTCTTCAAATCATGTTGATATTCACAAATGACATACTTATTTACAAAATTCCAGATAGCTGTGCTGGCAGTATCTCCCTCCATCTCACTAACCCCTCCCCTTTGAAGACTCAACTTAGTTTTTCAAGTGACCCTTGAGAAACTTTGCTTGAGAGGGTTGAAGCTATCTGGGAATACCTTACCCCATTCCCTGTCTCAAGAGCCCATCTGCATTGGCATTGCTAACCCCACTGTGGTGCTGCACTGTCATATCATATGCCTGCAACCCTAGGCTCCATCTTAGTAACTTGGCATTTTGCTGGCTGGCTCGATGTAGCCATGTTAAGGAATTGTGGTCTGCAACTACAGTGAATTTCCTTCAATACAAATAAGGCTGAGGTTTCTGCAGTGTCCACACTATGGCAAGGCATTCCTTTTTTACACCTGCATAGCATTCCCCCATGGGTTGGAGCCTATGACTGAGATAAACCACTGGGTGCTCTTCTCCCTCTGTAGAAATCTGGCTAAGTACAGCCCCCACCCCATAGTTTGAAGCTTCCACCTGCACAACAAATACTTTGCTGTAATCTGGACTGGATAACAAAGGGGGGGGGTCCTCCCAAAGCTCCTCTACACTTCTGGAATGCTTGCTGACATGTTGGGGTCCGCACTACCTTATCTGGCCTATTTTCCTTGTCAGGTCTGTGAGGGGAGCAGCTATTGTACTATAATTGGGGACAAACTTTCTGTAGTACCCTGCTGTTCCTAAGAATGCCCTCACCTGCTTTTTGGTAACAGGGGCAGGCCATGCCTGAATGGCTTCCTCTTTGGCAGGTTCTGGCCTGATCTTACCACTCCTCACTCTATGTCACAGGTAGGAGATCTTTGCCATACCCACCTGACACTTACTGGGCTTAATGGTCAACCCTGCCCTCTACAGTCTGCCCAGCACCTCAGTGACATGCTGAAGATGCTCTTGCCAGGAATGGCTGTAGATGGCAATATCATTCAGGTAAGCAAGGGCAAAATCTCCTGCTCCTGCTAGGATATGATCTGCCAGCCTCTGGAAAGTCGCTGGGGCATTTTTCATCCAAAAGGGCATTTTTGTGAACTCATACAAACCAAAAGGAGTCACAAAAGCTGACCTCTTTCTAGCACTAGGAGTCAAGGGCACCTGCCAGTACTCCTTGGTAAAGTCAATGGTGGTAAGATACTTAGCCCCACCCAGCTGCTCTAGGGCTTTGCCTCTCCTAGGCATGGGGTAAGCATCTGCCTCTGTGTGACGATTTAATTTCCTGTAGTCCACACGGAACCTGGTGCTGCCATCCTTCTTTGGTACCAGCACCACTGGGTAGGCCCAGGGACTGTTGGACTCCTAAATTACCCCTAGTTCCAACATTTCCTGTATCACCTCCCTCAGAGTCTGTTTGACTCTCTCAGGCACTCTATAAGGGGCCTGCCTAATAGGCCTTTAGGTGGGTGCACCCTGGTTTCCCAATGAACATGCCCCCAAACACCTGTGACACTATTTGGATTTCTTAAACCTGGGTAGAGGATAGCTGCTGGGACATTGCTACCCCTTCCACTGAGGTATCAGTTTGAGCCTCACTGAGGAGATCGGTCAGCAGATCCCCCTCAGACTCCTCCTGACATTCACTGTAAATACTCAGCACAACAGCCTCTCTATTGTGGTATGGTATCATCATGTTAACATGGTACAGTTTGTGCCCCTGCCTCCTGCCTAGTAGTTCTACCATGTAGTTAACATCACTGACCTTCCTTACCACTTTGAAGGGTTTCTCCCAAGTCACCTGCAATTAGTTGTGTCTGACAGGAATGAGAACCATTACCTGCTGCCTCATAGCAGACTCTCTAGCTCAAGCATTCCTGTCATACCTGATCTTTTTCTGCTGCTGGGCTTCTGCCAGGTTCTCCTGGGCCAAGCCCATGAGTTCCCTGAGCATTTTTCTAAGGTTAAGGCATATGCCTCAACAGACTCATTGTGGGCTTCACAATCACCCTCCCACTCATCGCAAATCAGACCTACTTGTCCTCTCATCCTATACCCATACAGCAACATAGAGGGTGAAAGACCTGTGGATTCCTGGGGCACCTCTCTATAAGCAAACAACAGATGGGGTAGATATTAGTCCCACTCCCTCTTAAACTGGTCTGCAAATGCCCATACCATGGTTTTTAGTGTAGAGTTTAACCTCTCCAGCAGACCATTAGTCTGGGGATGGTAGGGGGTGGTCTTTAGGTGTTTCACCCCACAGTGCTTCCACAGACAGGCCAGCAGGTCTGACATGAAATTGGCACCTCTGTCAGTCAGTATTTCTTTTTGGAAACCTACTCTGTTGAAAATCTCTAACAAAGCATTTGCCACCTTTTCTGCCTCAATGGAGGACACAGCCACTGCCTCAGGGTATCTGGTAGTATAATCTACTACCACTAGGATATACGTCTTTCCTGTGGAACTTGGGGTACTCTGAGTACCTACAGTATCTATAGCTACCCTCTGAAATGGCTCCTCAATCACAGGCAAAGGCACCAAAGGAGCTTTGACCTTGTCTCCTGCCTTGCCTACCTTTTTGCACTGCTCACAGGTCCTGCAGTACCCTGTTATATCCCTGGAAATCCCAGGTTAATAAACGTTCTGCATAATATGTCACTTGAGTTGGTATGCTTTATGCCCATATGACCTGCAAAGGGAATGTCATGGGTTATGGCTAGAAGTGTGAAATGGTAGGCTCTGGGCACTACCAACTGCTGTATTACCTTACCCTCTAGCCCTCCCTCAGGGATACACTCTCTGTGCAGTAACCCTTTGTCCCAGTATACAGATTCCACCTTTCTTTGAGAATTAGGCACCTCCCTGGCTACCTCCCTCAAGCCTTGTAATGTAGGGTCTGAGAAATGAGCCTGTCTCAACTATCTCTATGTAACCCATCCCAGCTCCCCTTCCACAGGAAGTCTGGTATTCTCTGACAGCGGTGCCTCACTGTTAGCCTGGCTACTACTACTCACCTCTGCCCTTGCAGTCACTCTCTCCAAGGGAACATCAGCACCCACAAGCAGCTGTGGCTCACCTTCAGTCTCACTGCTACAGGGTAGCTCCCTCTGTGAAGTAACCACCTCATCAGTCCTGGCTTCAGTTGTACAGTCTACCTGCCCCCCCCCCCCAGGCTACCAGACCCACATGCTTGTCTCCAAGCCTGACTGCATGTCACTGCATGCATACAAGGTACTGCATTATCAAAATCATTCCCTATCAGGACATATGCAGAGATATCCTTAAACACACCTACTTGCTTGTATCCTTTTCCACTCTCCCAGTCAAGGTAAACCCTAGCCAAAGGTATTTGGAATGGGGTCCCTCCTAAAGCTCTGACTGGAGTAAATTGCCCAAGCAAGAAGTGCTCCTCTTTAACCATTGCAGGCTTCACAACGGTTAGGTCAGAGGCTGTGTCTCTCTTAGCAGTGGCCTGTTTCCCATCTACTAAGATAGGATATAACCTCTTGTGGTAGTTGGGTACCCTTTTTGTCTCCAGACAACATATTGCTGACATTCTGTCATTCCCACTTACTGGCTCCCCCACCATTTGTTCCCCACCTTGCCTCTGTGGACATCTATATGCTACATGGCCCCACTGGTAGCATATAGATATACATTTAACACGTGATCCTGGCCATGTACCTGAACTAGTGGCTTCCCCTGTTACTGGTGGACTCTGTTGGGGTGGTTTAGGCTGCCCACCATGGGTTCCCTTATACCCATGTGCAGCACTGGGTATCCTTTTCCTGTGCAGTGATGCCCTGCTTGCTAGGTATAGGTCTCCCTTTTTCCCCAACTCATCTGCAGTATTGCATTCCCTGTCTGCCAACCAGATTCTCATGTCCTCAGGCAAAATGCTAAGGGCTTGTTCCCTCACTAAAAGGTATGTGTCACATACACTTTCATCTGCCTTGTGTCTATGCTCACAAAACTTTTTTTCTATAAGCTTCAGGTGTTAACTTAAAACACTCTAATAAACAATGTTTAATGGCATTATAATTTGAGCAATCAGTATCAGGCAATTTAGAAACAGCAGTTACAGCTTTACCATGGAGTAAGGGAGTCAGGAACTGTGCCCAGAACCCTTGGTCAACATTATACTTTTTACATACCCTTTCAAACATATGAATAAAACTAAGAAAAGTATCATCCTGTGTAAATTGTGGAAGAAATTTACTGACCTTTATTGCTTCTGGGGTTTGGATGCTCCCTTCCCAAATAACCTCCATGACCCTGGTGAAGAGTCAGCATCTCCTTTTTATGTTGCCTCTGCTGTTAATTTCTTCAGCCTCCACATGTCTCAGTCTCTCATTTTCTTCAGCATCTAGGTGTCTCAGTCTCTCTGCTGATTCTATGACATCTGTTTCTCTTTTCTTTAGCCTGCAAATGCCACAGTCACTCTGCTGATTCTGGTTCCTACCAATTGTCCTCCAGTTCAAGTCTCTTTAACTCCAGATGGATTTTTAAGTCCTCTGAAGCAAAGTTGAACTGTCTGTTTTCTGAGAGTTGTTCATCCCCAAGGCCAGTCTGATTGTCCTCCTGGTTGCTGGTCTGTGATGCAGCTGTGGTTAAGGCTGCAATAATTTCTCCTTTAGTCAGGTTGGCATGCCTCAGTACTTTGACTTGGCACATCTCAGCCAACCGGTTCCTTGTCAGCTTGCCATAATCCTCTGCTGACATCCTTGCCTGCTCTCCCTGACTAACTAAGCTAACTCAAAATTAATAAAACTATTGTGATATGAAACTCTGAATGTCTACTATGTGGCTGCTTGTGAGTACAAACACCTTCTTTAGTGACCACTGTTTACAGGCTACAGGAGTTCAATATCCACACCACTGAATCCCAGTATGTGATGTGGTGATCCTCCCACTATCAAATTTATAGAAGATGCTTGTGTTACAACTGTATTAGAACTGTATATCATATGTATATCAAACTAGCTTGTGCAGACATGTGTTGAAAAGGTATTTTATAAAGTGTTTGTGTTTGAAATGCATCAACAGTGTGTCCTAAATTCATATATTTTAACAGTGGAAACTGGAATACAGGAGGTTAACTTCAGTCAAGCAAATTTTAGGAAAATAACTGAAATTAAATTACTTTATAGACTATGCAATAAAATATACAATTTTCAATGTAGCTAGAGACAATTTTACATAAAAACATAGTGAAGACCGTTGGCAAAAAACAACTGTAAAACAAACCTACATAGTAGTCAACCTGCCAAACCAACCAACTCAAACCCAATAACTCAGAAAAGTATTTATTAACAAAAAGTTAAAATTTAAGTGCTTTTGTCCTTTACAAATAAGGACTTCTTCAGAAATCACTACTATACTCACACAACTAGAAGATCCATTCGCCACATCTACCTTTCTCTATTAGTAAGTTCTTAGGTTATAGTAATTCTCTTAGATTCAGTCAGGAATATAGTGAAGCTTAGTTTAGATATTTTTCTTTATTTATTCGAGACTGTCCTGTAATGGTGTTTTAAATATTTCCTGTGGTTTTGAACTTTGATGTCACTGTGAACATATACTTAGTATCGTCTTGTTCTTTGATTATTTATTATTTATTATTTATTATTTATTATTAAATCTATTTAAACCTTTCATTGTGGCTGATCTGTGTAGCGATATTTTAGTTTTGAGAGCACTTGCATATTTATTTTGTGAGACTATGTGGGCCCTCCTAATAGCCTTACTCTTGGTCATACTACCATTTGTATTAGTATTAACATTGCACAGTAAAATTGGATACCCTTTGTTAAGGGCCTTAAAGTAGCTGATAAGGAGTTGACTGGTGGCAGTGGTAAGTACCATGTCTTCTACTTTGTATCTCCTTAGATGTGTCATAGCTTTAAAGTGTCTGCTACTTTGTATCTCCCTGGATGTGTCACAGCTTTAACATGTCTGCTACTTTGTATCTCCCTACAGGTGTCACAACTTTAACTTACCTACTACTTTGTATCTCTGGGATGTGTCCCAACTTAAACGTGTCTGCTACTTGTATCTCCCTGGATGTGTCACAACTTTAATGTGTCTACTGGTTTTTATCCCCCTGAATGTGTCACAGCTTTAACATGTCTTCTACTTTTTATCCCCTAGAGGTGTCACAGTTTTAACGTGTCTGCTACTTTGTATCTCCCTATATGCCACTTCTTCCTCCTGCTGCACATGACTCCAGATTTACACACTGTTTGAAGCATGGAATAACTAGGATTATATTGTCATATTCTGCTTTATAAATTACTTTAAAGCTTTATGTCTCTTACCATGCATTTGGTTAAATTGTCACAAACTTGTCCTTTGCCATTGGCCCAAGTCATAGCTGAAAACGACCAGTCCACATATCCAGTAAATAAATGTTTACATTTTTATTTGATTTACCCTTTGTTGACTGGGTAACTGCAGTGGTGGTGCTGCGGTAGCGTTGTCGCCTCACAGTTAGACGTTGCCCGTTCGATTCTCAGTTAGAGCGTCTACTGTGTGACAACATGCGTGAATGGGCATTCCTTCGTTGAAGGTTGTGCGTTAGGCCCAGCAAGCCAGCATGTAAAACTCTACTGCCAATCATTAGCAGACCGAAGTTCTGCTGTGGCGACCCCTAACCGGGAAAAGCCGAAAGACACACACACACCCTTTGTTGACTGGGTTAGACCCACTAGTCTGGTGGCCTCTTTTCACTGAGTGAAGTTTGGCAGGGTAATGAGGTACTTCTCCTAATGCTAAAAACAGGTATCATAGGATTATTTACATCCACCAGATGGGACCTTGGTTTAACATCTCATCCAGAGAATGAATAAATAAATAAAATCAGTATTCAGACCTTTTTTTGCAGGCTACTCCCCTATCTCTTCAATTGTTCTTTTTTTTATTTTGCCCCCTTTTCCACTACTAGTATGTCCTTCTTACAGTATCTGCATAACTGCATACAGTGTTCCAACTGAGGCCTGATTAGTGACCAGCTGACCTGGAGAATGACTCACTGATATTCAGAATTTGCTCCTCTAGGGATTCATCCAGACATCCTGCTTGCTTGGGTTTCAGTCACATTCCTCTGTGTTTGATGGTCTAGTCATGTGCTGATTATCAATCTTAAGTCCCCTTTTGGGCCTTCTGTGGAAATATTGGCATTCAAAGTGCTACAAGCAGAAAAAAAAAGACTACAGAAAGGACAAGAGCAAATCTTGAAAATCACTGTTCTCCTTTAAACGTCTCCCTCCACACACCCCCGAACTTATACAAACCAACTCTAAGATCTCCATACCTAGGCTCAGAGAAAAGTGAATATTCCAAGAAATGGCATCTCAGACTTCCTATATGTAAGGGTAATCTTTTGGCCATTCAGTCTCCTGACATTTCAAATGGTTAACTCCTTTTTGTGATTTTTCTATTTGAGTTCCATCTGACCTGTTTGCACATCTTTCCCAGGTTATTGTGACCAGATGCAACACTTTGCATTTTGCAGCAGTTACTTTTGTCACCGCACCACCTAACTGGTCAATATCCTTAGATCCTTATGCAGACTTTTTCAACCATCACTCACCATAGCCCCCCCTCCCACACACACACACACACACACACACACACACACACACACACACACACACACACACACACACACACACACACACACACACACACACACACACACACACACACACACACATACACACACACACTGTTAATATCATCTGCAAAAAGGCTGTTCCTGTCATTTTGAAAAGGACCAGGCCAGGAAACAAAATGCTGTGGTAATGCTATCTCTTAATTGTCTCCTCAACGGGGCTACCTTCCCACAACCCCCTTCATCCTTCTTGTAAAGAAGTTCCTCTTCTTATCTTACATCCATCATTATTATAAAACCACTAAAATATTGAAAGCAGTTCAGTGAAACATATATTTATTTTCCGAATAGATTGGCAGCAAATCTGAGGTGGACTGATTAAAAAGCCAAGACAAATAGATACACCAAAAAACATGGCAGACATACAGACACTAAGTACATGGCCCAAGATGTTCTGAAACATTCCATCCAATTGTAGCTCATATTTCAGATTGACAGTAGAAACATGCAACTATTATCAAGAAACTGTTAGTCAGCATATTTCCCACATACTCTGTACTTTTTTTTATAAAAACTTTTTTTGATTTTACAGCAAAACAAATTTGAGATAAAAATGAACAGTACATAAAAAAAACAAAAAATATACAAAGTCCATAACAAAAATTTACATAGGAGTTATACTAATATTTTTCTAATAAGACTTTGAGTTTTTGCCAAGATATACATCTGTGTGTTGTATTTAATTTTCTGTTATAAATAGTTTGTAATTCTTTATTACACACCTTTTTTGCTATATGTATAGTCATTAAATGAAATAATACTGTACTGTCTCATGACTTTATTCATGTAGTTACACAAACAAACTGTACCTATCATGGAACAGAACACAATAGTTAAGGTGATTACCTCACATACAAGTGGCACAGGGTTTGATTCTTGCTCATGGAAATGGCCATACTTTCACGAAAAATGGAATACTCACTGCAAAACCAACCAGGAACCTAGTAAAATACAGTGCAAGTAACACTGATGCCAAAAATTGGATGAAAAGCTTTTATTAAAATAAAAAATCAAAAAGCTGCAACATACACACTTTTGTATAACCGCTTCCATCTCTTTCAGGAGACTTCATCAGAAACAGTAGTAAAAAGTGTTACATCAGGGATAGTTTGTTGGGCAAACTGTTTAGGATGTGATGGATTGTATGTGGGAAAGACAGACAGGCCATTAAGGAAAACAAATACATGAGCCTAATTATGAGATCAAAAAGAAAAATGTCAACAATGCCCTGCTGAAACATGCTGATAGTTGTATTCATTTCACAAAATGTATTTTTGGCATTGTTGATATTGTGGAAAGAAGCCCTAGGCGAGGGGAATGGGAGTACCTGACAGAATATAGAGAACTGCTTTGGCAGTTAAGATAGAATGCCAAAAGACCCCCAGGGTTAAATAACAATATTTCTTTACAGCCAATTTTAAAACTTTGGGCAGCAACATTATGAAAGGGTAAAATGATTACATGCTCCTGTTATTTTAAATCATTGGCTTAATTTTAATTTATAAATTTTAGAAAAATATACATGAGATTATGTAATATTAATTTTATTCTTTGTCAAGTTTGCAGGATTTATAAGCTTCAGGTTAGTTTGTGATCAGCTTTTCAGCTAGGGACCTGCTTATGAGATTTTTAGAACCATTTGTAGTTTCATAGTTTTTTTAAAGAAATTAATGTTTTAAAGATTTGCTATAAGATTGTATACATTTTAAAACTGTATTTTAATATTTACTCACAAGTCAATAATCTGTTTTTAACACATTTATTCAAATGCTGTTAATGTAAATAATTAATGGGTTTAATTTGAAAGAGTTTAAAACTATGTTAAGCAAATGAATGCACTGTTTCTGATGAAGTCTCCCAAGCGAGACAAAGGCCCTTAAACAAAAGTGTGTATGTCACAGCTTTGGATTTTTTATTTTAATAAAATTATTTACACCCATTTTCTGGTGTCAACTTTGTCTGCACTGTATTTTACTAGGTAAAATGGCTATACTTAAATGGTCCACAAGTGCAGCTAGCCTAGTGCATTACCTATGACACTTATCTAGCTTTCAACATACAATTTGCTGTAACTGTTTTTAGTCTGAAATATAGAAACAGATTTTGTCAGTTATAATATCTGAAATAATTCTATTAGAAAAAAATCTATTTTGGCACTTTTGTTTTTTGATATTTGCATATAGGTGTATGATGATAGGAGGTACTGTCAGACATGCCAGGAAAAGTAGGCAGTGGATATGTAACTTATGCCAGCACAGCTAGCTGGAATTTTGTAAAGAATCACATGTTGTTTGTATATCAAACTGATTTATACAGATGTTTGTGTTGAAAAATGTATTTGTAAAACTGCTTGTGTTAAAATGTATCAACAGTGTTCACTGCTGGAAAGAAAGGAAATGAACATGCATTATTGTAACTTAATTAAACATATATGTTTCAACAGAAGGGAAGAGGTTAATCTTAAACTTCAAAATATATCTGAAATTGAATGGCCTTATGGTTTAAGCCATGAATATGCTGTTTTGAATGGAGCCAGAGATCTAGTGTCTGTGCTAAGAGAATAGGTTGTAGCTCTTGTAGGAAGAGTGGAATGGTTTTATGGTTTTATGACTTCCAGCAGCTGCACCACACCTGAGCAAAGCTCTAGCTGTGTGTATGGTAATGCATAGAAGCTAAAATCCTGTCAACTTCTAGTGTGAGAAACCGAGTCAGATGACCAGATGTGATGTCATCGTGTAATCAAATCTGAAATAATATCATTCTGTATTCTGTCTTAGATCTGACAACAAAGACCACTCACCCACATTATCTTGCCTTGCTCTATTCAGTAAGTAGGAACAGTAATTCTTTTAGTCAATCAGGAATAGATAATGAGACTAGCTAAATACTGTTTTTCTATAACTGTGTAAAACCTTCCATCAATGTTAATTTTAATATGTCCTGTGGCTGAAACTCTGGTGTTTACTGTAAATAGATATTAAGTATTTCCTTGTATTTTTTATTTTTTATTATTAAATATATCTAAACTTTTGATTGTGGCTGGTCCTTTTTAGAAAATATTTAAGCTTTGAGAGTACTTGCTTATATTTATTTGGGGATAACAGTGGCCACTCTTGAAAGCCTTGCTGTTTGGTCAACATTACCATTTGTATTAATGTTAATTTCACTCAGTATAATTGGGCACCTTTGTAAGAGCCTTAAAGTAGCTGGCAGGGTTTCTGATGGCAGTGATAACAACCTTATAGTCTGGGCAGAAGGGGGCACAGCAGGTGAATCTGTGCCAGCTTTTCCCGTGTGTGTGTGTGTGTGTGTGTGTGTGTGTGTGTGTGTGTGTGTGTGTATGTGCAAATTAAATCTCAAAGAGTGTGTGTGTCAGCTTCTTGGAGCAGGGACACAAAGCACTGGTTTCATAGAGGGTGTGGGAGGACTTAGCTTGGAACCCCAGCTAATGGCTCAACTCTAAACTATGCCAATGGTGAGTTGTATTGAGGTCTGGATAAATATGGAGAGGAACCAGCCCCCAGACTGAGTGTGTTCTCTGGGTGCTCTTAAGGGAAATTGTGCTTGATGCAGAGAGATCTGCATATGGAAATACTGAGTGTATCCATTTGTATTCCAAGTTAACCTCCCTCTCTAGTGTCAATGGTGAGGATTCAGACTCCTTGATTACTGGCCTAGAGTGGGGATGTCACAAGGTCTAATATCATCTAGTGCCTTCTGGGGTATCCGTCAAAGAGGTAACTACAGCTAAATGTAAGTGTTATGCTTTGTGTTCATTTTATCCATGTGTCACCTTGTGCAGACTGCTTCTCACGGGGCCATTTCAGTCCACATCAGCTTTTTTTGTCCTGACAAATTCAATTATGTCTGGCCTGGCTATTACTTGTAGGCTTACTTCTATTTGTCAGCCACATGATATTACTGTTGCAGTGAAAACACTGTGGTTTGACTACAAGAAACACTGCAGCTACAGTTTTATTTAAACACAGAAGATGTTTGTATTTAAATTTCAGATTTACAGCCAGGTGCTTCATCTTATAAATATTAAGGATTCAAATAAGGTATGTTTATAGTCTCTGCTTAGTTCTTGTACTAACACTAGCATTATGTAAGGCCTTTGGTCTGTTAATGTATTTTATTTTCTTAGGTAAAAGACCTTATCACTCATTTTCAGCACTGAACAATCACTGAATGTCTGCTTTCTCCATATTATCAAACATTTCTTTGCTACTTTTCAAGATATCTGCAACTACTAAAACTTTTAGGTGGTTTTCGTCTGCAAAACTAATCCGCTCCTGCCATTATGCTTTTAGGAACAATCTACAACAGCAGACTCTGCTACTGGTAAACTTAAAGCGGATCGTCTCTCTTTTCATAACAGAGAAGGGTGCTGCACATATTTGCCTTGTCCTAAATAAGTGTTGTGTTTGGCTGGTTTATTTTATTTTCTAGAATCTAATCAGTCAGCCCCGCCCATCAAGCTACACAGACCCCCAGTCCTTGCTGCAGTCATTCATGCACTGGGTTTCAGTCCTGTCCTGATGATTTGTATGTGAATGTTACTCCCTCATGTAGGGTTGGTCACAATGCAAAGATCGAGCCTAACCACTGGAGTGCCATAATACTTTTCTGAGGCCTGCACTGTTAAAATATCCTAATGGGTGAGCATTTAATCCATACTCTCCTACAGCAAGTGATCCCACACTTACAACACCATTGCATAACCTATAAGAGATCTGGGAACACAGGTTGACAACAACCTCTCTTTTGACCATCACATTGCCACTGTGGTCAGAAAGTCCTTCTATGTGGCACATCTCATTACTAAGGATTTTGCATCAAGGAAGAAAGAGGTCATTGTCTCCCACTACTCTTCCCTCATTAGGCCAGTCATTGAGTACAATGCCCCATTTGGCATGTACCTCACTAAACAACTGCAACAACTGGAGAAGCCGCAAAAGTACCTCACAAAGAGTATCTTAGGCCTTAAACACTCGTCTTACATGGACAGACTCAAAAAACTCCAACTATTCTCTGTCTCATATCGCCTAGTTATCTCTGCTTGACTTACAAAGCCATGTTTGACTCAGCTGTTAGAAATGCTACATTTAAAGAAATCCCAATCCCTCCGCATCACACACTCCAGAGATTTCAACCTCATTACTACAATCAACAGAACATGCTGGCAGACAAGTTCATAACCCAGAGACTGCCCATGCTATAGAATAGACTTCCCATACATGTCAAGTAGAGCACCTTACTGGCCCTCTTCAAGAGAAATCTTGATGAGTGGATGGGAAATAGAAAATTCACCCCAGGGATCACTCCAGTGGCTTTACTCGACAGAGGCACTGGGAACTAAAGTCGGGTGGCACAATGCCAGGGCACCTCTATGGGCTAGGCTTGTAAAGGCTCCAGGGGCATTAGCCTAGTACACACCTATGAACCTATGAACCTATGAATTCCCAGACTGTCTTATTCTGCTTTTGCCATGTTGACTGCAAGCACCAGGGCTTTTTGTGTACCAGTATCTGAATGTGGAGATAGTCTCCCACTGAGGTTGGTTGCACCCATTGTGCTCAACTAATAACAGCTGTGATAGTGATGAAAAAAACACAGGATAGCAGTAAGAATTCAGAGGTGCTTGCACCTCCCGTGGCATGCAGACACTAGCTGGTGTACCAGAATGTGCAAAGCAGTGCTACAGCATGCACAGACTGATGGGAGATCAAGTGTATCCCAGTGTTATTCCATGTGGCCACTCTGTGATGGACCACCATGTGTTTGCCAGTGCTAAGGCAAACAGACAATGTCTGGTGGACCTTCATGTGTATGCCAGTGGTATGCCATGTGGACACTCTCTGGTGGACCTTCATGTGTATGCCAGTGTTATGCCATGTGGACACACTCTGGTGGACCATCATGTGTACACCAGTGTTATGCCATGTGAACACTCTCTGATAGACCTTCATGTGTATGCCAGTGTTATGCCATGTGGACACTCTCTGATGGACCTTCATGTGTATGCCAGTGTTATGCTATGTGGACACTCTCTGATGAACCTTCATGTGTACACCAGTGTTATGCCATGTGGACACTCTCTGATGGACCTTCATGTGTATGCCAGTGTTATGCCATGTGAACACTCTCTGGTGGACCTTCATGTGTACGCCAATGTTATGCCATGTGGACACTCTTTAGTGGGCCATAATGTGTATGTCAGTGTTATGTCATGTGGACACTCTTTGGTGGAGCAGCATGTAGAGTGGTAATGGGGAGGTATGGGAGTGATGTGGGCAGGACAAATATTGGCATACATCAACAATAAACTGGACATTACTAAAGAGATGCATCACAAAATGATTTCACAACATATTAGGATTATAGTGTACATACAGAAGAATTTATACTAGAAGGGGCTTCTGTACATACTATGCACACAGATTATGTGGTACTATGATATGTACAACATTCTGAATGCACACACACACACACACACACACACACACACACACACACACTTATATAGACACCCCTACCCCTCACACATATAGGGGTGATAAGGGTCAAACGATTGGTGCTCATGAAGGACAGTAGATATGCAGCATTATAGTTAGCTGCATCTGTAGCCATTATACAAATAATCAGGTAGGGTCTATTCGGAACTCTTCCTTAGAATTCTTACCTCCAACAGCAGTGAAGTGAGCATGTGCTTCACTGGCCATTCCATCTGCAAGTAGAGTGTCAGCAGGTTGTGTGTGTGTGTGTGTGTGTGTGTGTGTGTGTGTGTGTGTGTGTGTGTAGTGAAGGGAAAATAGTGTGAACAGGAGTGAAGTCAGCCTCAGGCACATTTATTTGTGTATGCATGCATGTATGCATTTTTGTATGCACTTATATATGCATGTACGTATGTATATATGCATGTATGCATGCGGATCTACTTTGAATTAACAAATCCCATAATGTCGAAATTCAGAATATCGAGAACAGAAAGATGAAATACCAAAAAACTGAAAGTGCAGATAACCGAAGTTCAGAATGCTGAAAAATAGATCAGGTGAGGGGTTTTCTATGTGTACAAGTTCTGTAGTTTTAAAGAATCTTATTATAGTGTGCTGACTTGTAGTTTGAAAGTTAAGGCGAAGATGGAGAATGGTGCAATGTGTCTTTAAGGAATTGTAGGACTTCTGTTTGGGAGTATGGCAGAGTTATGTAGACTGCTTCTTTTGTTTCTGGAGATTTTATGGTAAGTTTATATTATTTAAAAATAAATAAAAGTTGTAATGGGGCTGTATGTGTTCTTATGAAAGGTAAGCTTACAATGAAGGAATGTTGGTGTCTGTGTTCTGTTCTAGGGTACGTACTGCAATGTTGGAGAGGTAGTTTGATGGACTGGTATGTGTTGCTGTGGAAGGCAGGTTTATATTGAAAGAATGCAGATGTCTTGGATTTCCTTTTGTCAACATAGTGCAGTCCCGAAGTTGGTATATTAAATTTGCAGGGGGTGGGGGTGCAGGGGGGCATACCCCCCCCACTAAAGTGCAGGTTTCGGTATTTTACGTTGTTTCGTGGTTTTGAAATTCGATATTGTGGACTGGGTTTTGTGCATTTTCAGTATTTTGTGATTTCACCATTTTGGTTTCCATATTGTGAATTTCTACAGTATGTATGCATTTATTTATGTATGTACGTGTGTATGCATGTATGTGTGAATGTATGTATGTATGCATGCATGTATGTGATTATGTATGCATGCATGTATCTATGTATGTATGTGTGTATGCATGTATGTACTTAAATTTATTAACCAGGATAAATCACTGATTCCAAATGGAATTATGTCAGGCTCAGCCAGGGTGGGCAACACCATATAGATAAGCCAACAAATGATCACTACAGGGCATAAAATAGTACATATATAAAATGTAGCATATAATTATTAAGCATATAATTAACGGTACCATGAAAACAAATAGCTCATGAAATTCCAGTAAGAAACACAAAGGTGAGAAGATCAGGAAGGAAGGGCGTAAGAATGGGGGTTAGGAAGGCGTATTATTTCCTGGGTACATTATTGTTGTGAAGTAGTTGTAGTTAGCATTAGGAAGAAGAAACATTTCATAGAGCTGACATAGTTGGGACGTAGCACGACTTGTATAATCTGTTAAATTTAAATAATAGCATAAAGAGTAAGAGGTGCATCAGTTGGGGATAGTGGGAAACTGGGGGAAGGACTGAAGGGGAGAAAGAAGTGGGTATAACATTTCTGTAATATCGTTACTGTTCTTATAGAGGATGGATAGATCCTCGAAGATATGGTAATCTTAGGTTCTGTTCTTATAGAGGATGGATAGATCCTCGAAGATATGGTAATCTTAGGTTCCGTTCTTATAGAGGATGGATAGATCCTCGAAGATATGGTGATCTTAGGTTCTTTTCTTATAGAGGATGGATAGATCCTCTACGATATGGTGATCTTAGATTCTGTTCTTATAGAGGATGGATAGATCCTCGAAGATATGGTAATCTTAGGTTCTGTTCTTATAGAGGATGGATAGATCCTTGAAGGTATGGTAATCTTAGGTTCCGTTCTTATAGAGGATGGATAGATCCTCGAAGATATGGTGATCTTAGGTTCTGTTCTTATAGAGGATAGCTAGATCCTCAAATATATGGTAATCTTAGGTTCTGTTCTTATAGAGGATGGATAGATCCTCAAAGATATGGTGATCTTAGGTTCTGTTCTTATAGAGGATGCATAGATCCTCCAAGATATGGTAATCTTAGGTTCTGTTCTGATAGAGGATGGATAGATCCTCAAAGATATAGTGATCTTAGGTTCTGTTCTTATAGAGGATGGATAGATCCTCGAAGATATGGTAATCTTAGGTTCTGTTCTTATAGATGATGGATAGATCCTCTAAGATATTGTGATCTTAGGTTCTGTTCTTACAGAGGATGGATAGATCCTTGAAGATATGGTGATCTGGTGATCTTAGGTTATCCTTGCGTCAGTGAAGCCGTGGCATGTGTCCTTTTTTCCTGCAGGTGCTGTTCCATCATTTCTTGAGCACTGCAGTTCTTGACAAGTTTGTTAGTGCTGGGGGAATGGCTTTTAGGAGTTTTGGTCCAGCAAATGAAAATCTGTGATTGCTACAATTTTGTTTGACATCATATGATACAAAGCTGGGGTGAGGGAAGGTTGGGATATAAAGCCAAATCTTATTTTCTTATTATAATCTGCATGAGAGCCATTGAAACAGTACTGATTTAGTAATTTATAGAGTAGGATTCTACAAGGAGAGCAAATCTTTTCTGAAATAGGAGCCATTTTCTTTTTAAGAACAGAGCACTGATGTCCACTTTTAGGGGTTAGGATGGCATATCCTATTAGGCTGTGGCCAGTAAGGCAAAGGCATACTCTAGTCATGCCATTAAGGTCCCTCTACTTGTGGGTTCTCAGGTGAGACTATAAGACACTTTCTTTACCCACAACATGGTTTGATATATGTTTGATTTAGTTTTTCGAATGTAAAGTTGAAAAATAATTTGATTTCAGTCTAGCCAGAGCGCTAAGTATTTACAAGAAGTAGTTTCTAGAGGGATGTTGGTGGTGGCCTAGAATGGTTAGGTCAGGAGGAGTTGATGCTACGTTTTGGTGTGTGCTGAGTAGCATAAACATTGGTATTCTTTGGGCAGAAAAAAAGTAACTTCCTTGAATTTAACCAGCAAGTCAGAGCAAGGAGATCCTGATGTAGTTGTTTGATTTGTTAAGATGAATCTGTTTAGTATAAGACCATGTCATTTGCACAGAGGGGGATAAGATGGTGTGGAATGTCAGAGCAGAGCTTGTTGATGTAAATGGAGAAGAGCAACAGTGACACAACTGAAACATGAGGAGCCTTGTGTTATATGGATGCTCGAGGGGAGGATGGGAGCCTATTTTAACTGAGGATGTATTGCATGATGAAAGGTTTAGAATCAATTGTAGACTTTGGTACTTACACCATGGGCTAGTAGTCCTTTGTAAAAGAGGAGGTGCTCCACTGTATTGAAGGCCTTTTTTAGGCTGATAAATATTGGACCCTGTAAGTCGATTTATATCCATTCCTGTAAGAATGCTATCTGTTAGGATCAATATGGCTGATAAAAAGTAGTTCAGTTTGCCTACAATCCTTGCTGGCTTAGTTATATTAAGTTTTGGGTAGAGATATATTCAGAAAGTTGATTAAAGGTATTTTTTTAAACTTTCCCCAAGGTGAGGAGTAAAGTTACTGGCCTAAAGTATGAACAGGTGAGAGGATTTTTGCTCCTTGATATGGGCTTGATTAATGGCATTTTTCTATACAGTATGAAAGAGATATTGAGAAAGGCAGATGATACAGGTGTATTTGAGAGGCTGGCAAATGTGCTCACTACATGCTAGTATAAACCAGGAGTGCAGACTATGAGATCCTGAGGGATAATCTGCTAAGATTTTATGGAATGCATTTGTGGTTACTTTCAAACAGAAGTCCGGAGATGTTCTGTCTGGTAACATGAAGTTTGACTGGGTAGTAGTGGGGAACTTGGTAGCTGGGTGAGGCCAGTGAATAAGTCATACAGGGCCATTGGGCTACTGTTTTTATGTGTGTGTCTGCATTGTTGACAGAATTGTGACTAGTAGATTGCTTTTTTTTGGTTTATAGTTTTCAAAGTATATTGCTTTGTATCTTCTAGCACCCTTTTTTGTAAGATTACATAGAATGACAAATATTTATTTTGATTATGCTAATTTAGATATTTTACATGTCTATTTATCCAAAAACACCACTCCACGAACCAACTCAACAAGGAAAGAAAAAACACACTGAACAACTGGAGAAACGGTCACCATCCACTTTTACTGTGTTCCTAGTACTTTGGCATCAAGCCTTCCAGGGAAAAGTCACACAAAAGAATGGTGTGCTTTATATACATTTCACTACATTCATTATTCAATTCAATTATACAATAATTGATCAATTAATCAGTGAGTCAAGAAAATTAAAATCCAAAGTGCATCCTGAGCAGTAAAGTGCTTCAGAAACATTCAAAGTGCATCAAAATATATAAAGTGCAACCCCTTACATTCCTATAGCATTTAGCACCTGACTAATCCCAATAGGTCTATCTGTACCTAATCTCTCTCTTCTCTCCTCAAGCTACCCTATCACTTTTCTATCCTCCACATGCATCTATATCATGTAATGATCTTATAAAATCCCCCTCTACTGAAAAAGGACATGTATCCAGCTAGACTAGCCCGGTCAACAAATGTAAAATAAAAATAAAATAAAATAAATAAATTTAACATAATAATTTAAAAAGTTCATACAAAAGCACTTATGCATCTCTAGATTAACAAACACTAAAACATTTTACCCTACAATGGTTGATCAATTGATCAGTGAGTCAAGAAAATTTAAATCTAAAGTGCATCCTGAGCAATTAAAATGCTTCAGAAACATTTAAAGTGCATCAAAAAACTTTTAAAATACAAGTTCATACAAAAGCACTTGTACATCTCTAGATTAACAAGCACTAAAACATTTGCCCTACAAGAGTGAGAGTCATCCTGTTCGTCCACAGACGCAGCAGCATCAACAGCAGGAAAAGGGTTTTGTTTGAGGAAGGACGTGTCCAGCAGGGCGAGCAGAGCAGTGGTCAGAGTGTGAGCCCACAGCTATCAAAAAGCAAGCGCAAGCGGAGGTGGGAGAGCAGGAAGAAATGAAGAAAGTCAGAGAATTGGACATTTTGGACTTAACGTTACTAACGATGTTGTCACGTGCAATGAGGAGCATAATAACCGGTATGTCTTGTATAATGTAAATAGTTCACATTCAGTGAGTCAAAGTGAATCGTTAAATATTACTAATCTATCAGGATTGCAGTTAGATGGTAACGTATAGTTTCCTTTTGAAAGGAATGAAGTTTGTGCCAACATATTTTCCAGCCTTGGCAGGCATAATGTTAGAAATATGTGCTTTTTGTGGCAAACTACATTTAAAGGCATTTTTTTCTGACTAAAACAAATCCAGAAGATGCAAATAGTAATGTAATGTGCAGCACTGATGAGGATGAGGAACCATTGCTGGATTTGGCACAGCATGAAAATGAGTCAGTGGATATTTTTGCTTATGAACAAGAGCTTGAAAGTAACAGGGATAGTGTCGGGGATGGTTTTCATATTACACTGGCTGTGGAAAATGTAGTATTCCTAAGGTTCCTCATGTTAGCACTTTTTATCCACCTAGAACTGTCTAAGCCATAATAAATTTTGAGAAGGTGTTATACAAACAGTTGCAAGTTGAATATAAGAAGTTTTATGACAGTTCTAAGCCCCATAACTTGAAAAAGCATGAACAGAATGTGTTAAGGCAGTTAATAAGCTTGAATAAAGGTTATGTTTTTGCACAGGCAGATAAGGGGGGGGGGGTAACTGGGTAAAAATGTCTACAGTGAAATATAACAATATGGTGAAGGAATTGTTAAGCTGGTGTTTATGAACAGGTGCAGTCAAATGTTCTGGATGCATATAATGACTTGTTGCTGGAATTACTTCAAAAGGGAGAGAGACTGGGATTTTTTTCCACCACTGATGTCAAAAGGTTACATGTAAAATATCCTAGAATGGCTAAGTTGCATGCCATTCCCAGGGTACACAAGGACTTAACAAATCCCCCTGGGAGACCCATAGTATCAGGGGTGGGGAGATAGCTCCAAAATATTTGTATTTTTCTGGATGCACAGTTGAAAGATCATTTGAAGCAAGTCCTTTCACACATTAAAAATGATAAAGAGCTCACAGACATTTTAGGAGGTATTGAGTGGCAAGAGGATTTTTTCTGGGCAACTGTTGATGTTAAGTCCTTGAATACCAATATTTCTCATCGATGGGGTCTGGAAGCAGTAGCCAGACTATTGGAGGAAGGCCCCAGAACAAGTTATATTTTACAGCTATTGGAGTTTGCACTGACACACAATGTATTTAGTTCTTAGGACAATTTTTTTCTGCAGAGAACAGGAACTGCTATGGGGGCATCTTTTGCCTCATCTTATGCCATAATTGTTATGGGTTTTTTTGAGGAGAGCTGTGTTTATAGGAATACATATTTTTTGGAAAATATTATAGTTTTCAAATGCTATATTGATGATTTGTTTTTATATGTAGAGGGGAGATTAGTCCTTTTGAAGAGTTCATGTTGTAACTAAATCAGAATCGGTATGGCATCACAGTATCCTGGACATAAGATACGGTTTCTAGATTTGGAGTTTTTTGTGGGTAAGGACAAGCTAGTGTCAACGATTCTATAAGGAAACAGCGGCTAATAACTTTTTGCGTGCAGACAGCATCCAGAACATTTACTTGATTCTCCCCCTTATGGAGACTTCAAGCGCATCAGTGACAATGTTCATGACAGAACCACATTGGATGGGGAATTCAACATTGTTAGATGCAAGTTGGCAAAGAGAGGGTATTCTAGCCAGGTGTGAAAAAGGGCTGAGGAAAAGTGAGAAAGCAAATCGCTGGTCGGAGAGTATGGAGTCATGCAGCATATCATGGGCATGGAGATTATCATAAAATGGGCACGGATGACATATCTTTTGTTAATACATTTTCCCCTTTTTCAGCTACATTGAAAGCGTTAGTGCACAGGTTTTGGCCTATTATACAACAGGATGAAGAAGTGGGCAACATTTTCAAGCGCAGGGTTGTTTTATCTCATAGTAGATTTCACAACCTGAAATTATTATTGAACAGTACGGTAAGTAGGAAGGAAATTGGTTCTAACACAGTAGGCACCTTTAGATGTGGATGGTGCAAGGTGTGTGACAAAGTCAAGAACATTTCAGGTACTTTGATTAGTGGAAAGAAGTTTATCGCCCTGGGATCTTACAATTGCAGTAACAGTGGGGCTGTTTATGCCATTGGATGTGATTGTGTACCTGCAAAGTGGTATAAAGGCCAAACCAGAAGAACGGTGACAAGATGAATTATGGAGCATTTGGGGGATGTGAGGCTTGTCATGCTTAATAATCCTGTGGCCCAACATTTTCATGCTGTTCACAATGGTAACATTAGCATTGGAGGTGATTGTCTACCTGTAAAGTGGTATATTGGTCAAACCAAAAAACAGCGAAAAGGGTTGGGAGGGTGGCCTAATGGTGAAGGTGTTTGCCTTACAAACACAAGGTGCAGGGTTTGAGTCTCACAAGGGATAATTAGCTAGGCTTAAAATGGCTTGCAAGAGCAGTTAGCTTAGTACTAACGTATGAACCTATGAACCTAAGAATTATGGAGCATTTGGGGGATGTGAGGCATGTTAGGCTTAATAATCCTGAGGCCCAGCATTTCCACGCTGTTCATATTGGTACACTAGCATTGGAGGTGATTGTCTACTTGTAAAGTGGTATACAGGCCAAACCAGAAGAATGGTCAAAAGAAGAATTTTGGAGCATTTGGGGGATGTGAGGCATGTCAGGCATAATAATCCTGTGGCCCAGCATTTCCACACTGTTCACCATGGTACACTAGCATTGCAGGTGATTGTCTACTTGTAAAGTGGTATATAGGATAAAGCAGAAGAATGGTGAAAAGAAGAATTATGGACCATTTGGGGGATGTGAGGCATGTTAGGCTTAATAATCCTGTGGCCCAGCATTTCCACGCTGTTCACAATGGTAACACTGGCAGTTTATTTTTTTCTCTTTTAAACAAACCTTATGCAATACATGGCATGGAATATGGTCACATTTTGTTAAGGATGAAAAGAAGATATATTATTAATTTTGGAACTTTGTGGCCCCATGGGCTTAATATGGAGTTAGATTTACATGTATGAGATGAAATGTTTTAGTATGCATTATTTTATAAATGCATAGATATATAGGATGAATGATTTATATGTATAGGGTAAAATATTTAAATATTTAAGCATATGTTAATCTAAAGATGTATAGGTGCCTTGGTATGAACGTCTTAAACTATTAAGTTAAATTCAATAGGAATGTAAGGGGTTGCATTTTAAAAGTTTTTTGATGCACTTTAAATGTTTTTGAAGCACTTTAATTGCTTAAGATGCACTTTAGATTTAAATTTTCTTGACTCACGGATTAATTGATCAACCATTGTAGGGTAAAATGTTTCACTGTCTGTTAATCTAGAGATGCATATGTGCTTTTGTATGAACTTCTTAAATTATAATGTTAAATGCTATAGGATTGTAAGATGTTGTACTTTATATGTTTTGATGCACTTTAAATGTTTCTGAAGCATTTTAATTGCTCAGGATGCACTTTAGATTTAAATTTTCTTGACTCACTGATTAATTGAGCAACCATTGTAGGGTAAAATGTTTTAGTGTTTGTTAATCTAGAGATGCATAAGTGCTTTTGTATGAACTTCTTAAATTATAATGTTAAATGCTATAGGAATGTAAGGGGTTGCACTTTATATATTTTGATGCACTTTAAATGTTTCTGAAGCACTTTACTTCTCAGGATGCACTTTAGATTTTAACTTTCTTGACTCACTGATTAATCGATCAATTATTGTATAATTTAATTGAATAATGAATGTAGTGAAATGTATATAAAGCACACCATTCTTGTGTATGATTTTTTTTCCCTAGAAGGCTTGATACCAAAGTATTAGGAACACAGTAAAAGTGGATGGTGACTGTTTCTTCAGTGCATTTTTCTTACATGGCTGTTTATCTAACATTTGTTTACCAGGAAAGCCCAAGTGGGGCAGAGCCCAGTTTCACTGGAGGCCTGGGGAGAAACACTCCAGGTATGTGTCTTTGGGAGGAAACAGGAGTACCCAGAGGAAACCCACACAAATGCAGGGAGGACATAGAGACTCTGCACAGAAGGCACCCCAACTGAGAATCAAACTGAAGAATCTTTTGCTGTGAGAACAATACTAACCACTGTGTCACCCAAGCCAGACTTTGTTTAAGTTATAATAGGCTGCTTAATTCTTTGGTGATCCATCTGTTTTGACTAGGTTTGTGAAGACGTGAGTCTAAGGGGAAGGGCTTGCTTTGCATTGATAGAAGGGTAACACGACAACATGCTCTTGGATTTGGGTGTAACATTGATTATATAGATAAATGTTTCATTATTTTTCTTCTGTTGATTGTGATATTATTGAGTAGTGTGTATGAACAGAAGGAAGATGTTATCGGTGAAATTTTGTTCAGGATAATAATTAGCACTAGGTTTAATAGTGATTGTCATAGCTGAAGTTTCGTCTTGTAAGTTCTGCATGTATATGGTTAGGCTGAATGCATCTAGCCATCCACAGATACTGTGCTTCTTGCTACTGAGAATATTTAAGTCTCCCATGAGTACTAGTTACTTAGACTGAGGGTTAGTTTAAATGATTATGTTGATCAGCTGCAGAACATTTGTTGCTAGGGGGGTAGTTAGGTTGACATTTCAAAAATTCTATTTTTTTGCTGACTGAATTTTACAACTAGGCAATTAGGGTTGAGATCAGTAGTGGATATTATTTGTGATTCTAAATTGAGTTGTAGGTGTGTTTTGCACAGTATCACAATCTCTCATCTGATTCTTATACCTGATCCGTTTGTAAGTGGAGGGTCAGAGTCGATTACTCATAACTCAGTAATTGCTACGATGGGTAACCTATGGATAGAGGAACACTGAATTATCGACAGTCATCTGCCTTTAATTCAACCTACCAAGGATTGGAGAACACTCATCCATCTACCTGCTTAGCGGAATAAACTTCTTGAAACGACAATGATGCATCTTTATTCCTCCCACAGGGAGAGTATCAGAGAGGAACAGTCTCCTATATCTGCTAGCTAAAATGATCTAAGATGCACTAATCCTTTATGCCCCATTTTCTCATTAAGTGCATATGTTAAGGTTTCAGGTCTCTCATGTGGTATCTGGTAAAGCATCATGTTTGCTTGCCTTCCACTGACCTGCCTTTACCTGGTTACTGTAAACAGCCTCCAGTATTACTCAAGACAATTAGTTATCACTGCTCAGTGTAGAGCAACACAATTTGTGATATGAAACCCTGAGATCTATCCCACTATATAACCTGCTGTTTTTGTGTTTCCATTTATTTATTATTATTTATTTATTTATATTTGTTGACCGGGAGTGTCCGACTGGACGTAGGTCCATTTTCAGCGGAGGCCCGGGGAGAAAAGCTCCACAGTTAAAATAGACAGTAGTTACATTGGATTACATAGCGATTAACAATTCACATAGCAAGAAGAAGTTCCTGCTGTATAATAAGTACTGGCTTATGAGCATCTGAGCTTGCTATAATCAAGGTAGTTAGTGGAGTGGAAAGAAAGGTAGTAGTTGGATGGGGTGGGTGATATTAGAGTGGGAGTTGCAAGGGCATAGCCAGCATGTTTTTAGGTGCGCTTTAAGTAAAGTTTTGAAGTGGGTGCATGATGGTATGGAGGTAATTGTGGGTGGGAGGGAGTTCCATAATTTGGCTATGGTGCAAGAGAATAGTGCTTCGCCAGCAGAGTTATTGGCTTTAGTGATCTGCAAGTGATTTTTGTTGCTGGATCTTAGTGGTCTGGTGGTGCGATAGGGTTGGAGTAGATTCTGGAGGGATGGGACATTTAGTGGATGATTTACTAGTTTGTGGGCAAGTGAGAGTTGATACCATTGAAGGAGGTGAGGGAGTTCAAGCCAGCCCAGTTCAGCAAGTGAGATACAGTGGTGACTACGGTAGGATGCCCCTGTGGCGAATTTGGCGATTTTGTTGTAGCAGGTCTCTAGCTTGTTTAAATCACATTCCCTTAGGTTGGTATATATTGGACAGGCATAAAGTAGAGTGGAGATAAGGTGGGAATTTGCTATGGAAATCTTTGCTGCTTTGGTGAGAAGTTGCTTATTTCTGTATAGCGCTCCTAGTTTATTGTGGACTTTTTTATGGTCAAGGATATGTGAATGTCCAATTTTAGTTTATTGTCTATTTCCACTCCTAGCAATTTGGTGTGTTCAGTTGGGTATATAGTGGTGTTGTCTTTTGCTGTGATGTTAAAGTGAGAGTTGTTTTGAGTATGTTTGGTGGGTTGGAAGATGAGTAGTTTAGTTTTGTTTGGGTTGAGTATTAATTGGGCATTGGATAACCAAGTTTCAACAGAGGAAAAGGCTTCCTGTGTGACTTTTTGCAGTTTGGGTAGGGACTGGGCTGAGCAGATGATGGTTGAGTCATCTACGTATTGTATGAGTGTGCCATGTTTGGTGGCAGAGGCTAGATTTTTGGTGAAAGCAGAGAAGAGTAGGGGTCCAAGGATGGATCCTTGGGGAACCCCTATGGATACAGGTAGTTGAGGAGATATGTCATTCTGCCATACAACGGATTGTTGGTGGTCAGACAGGTAACTCTGAAACCAGTTGGTGACCGATTGTGAGAAGGATAGGTTATTGAGGACAGAGGTAAGTTGTTTGTGTGGGACCATGTCAAATACTTTAGATAGGTCTAGGAAAGTAGCATTGGAGAGATAGCCATTGTTTTTATGCTGAACGATAGTGTTAGTAAAGGAGAGTAAGGCAGTGGTGGTGCTATGGTTTGGTCAGAAACCATGTTGAGTATTGGAAAGGAGGTTGTTAGTAAGGAGGTAGTCTGAGACCTGAGAGTGTATGCATCTCTCTAGTATTTTGGAGAGTGGAGAGAGAATAGCTATGGGGCGGTAATTGGTTAGTTCTGTGGAGGATCCGCCTTTGTGGAGGGGTGTGATACTTTCCACAGTGTGAGAACGTAACTTTCTGACAGAGATCGGTTAATCAAGATGGATACTGGGTAGGACAGAGCATCAGCTGCGATTTGTAGGTATTCACTTGGGAGGTTGTCTGCTGCTAATCTGGTGGGCTTAAGTTTAGTTAAGAGTTTTTTTATGTTGGAGGTACGTACAGGAGAAAAAGAGAAAGCAGTGGGGAGATTACTAGTTGAAGGTGTGGGTTAGAGGGGAGTGGGGTTTTGTTGTTTAGCTTGTGATAGTATGGTTTGTGTGAAGTGTGTGTTGAATGAGGTAGCAATATTTTCTGAGGAGTGAGGGATGTTAGGAGGAGGGGTACTGACTTTACCTGGGTGGAGGATGGAGTTTATGGAGGACCAGAATTGTTTGGGGCTGTGTTGACAGGAGTCTAGGGCAGACTGGTAGTATTGGAATTTGTCCTGTTTTATTAGCTTTTTGACTCTTTTGCGTAGTTCTAGGAATTTCTGTCTAGTTGAGGGGGTTTTGGTTTTGCGCCAGTGCTCCCAGGCTTTATCCCTGTCTTTCATTTATGACTTAGTGGTTTTCTGTAGCCATGGGGAGGGTTGTGCTTTGATTCTGGAAAGTCTTATGGGGGCATGGTAATTAAGGATGCTCAGGGAGGTAGTATTAAAAAATTCAACTGCGTCATCAAGGCTGAGGTACTTTAGAGGATGCCAGTTACATTCTTTGAGGGATGAGATGAATGTGAGTGGGTTAAAGTTTAGTTTTTTTACGTATTTGACGGTAGATGACAGGTTTAGCTTGGTAAAGGTATTTTTTGAGCAGGAATGTTGGGGAGCGATCACTGAGGCTATCTGATAAGCAGTCTGTTATATATGACTGGGGCTCTTACTGACTAGTATCCAGTCCAGGGTAGTGTGCTTGCTGGAGTTTTTATTTATCATGGTTGGTGAATGGACTAGTTGGGTGAAGCTATGAAGGTTTACATGATGGGCTGGATGGTTGCCAGAACAGGATTGCCAGTCAATATTGAAATCACCTAAAATTATAGTTTCTTGGGGGAGATGGTGGGTAGACCAGCTGAGGAGTTTTTCTAGTGGAGGGATGTTTTGGCCAGGTGGGAAGTAGCATCCAATTATGTTGATGGTTTTGTTTTGGTTTATTTTGAGGTTGGTACATATTATTTGTTCATTGCCTATTTGTGGAGCTGATGATTTTAAGATCTGGATGTTTAGATGCTGTTTAAATATTATAGCTACACTGCCTCCTTTCTTGTTTAGCCGGTCTACTCCTAGTATGCCTTAACTGGTAGGGAGGATTTGCTCACTGGTAATGTGAGGTTTTAGCCAGGTTTCTGTCAGGATGACTATATCTGGGTAGTACAAGTCTATGTTGGCATGGAGTTCATGGACTTTGTTGGATATACTTCTAATATTTAGGCTTAGTAGAAGGAAGTCACTTGGCTTTCTATTGGCTGTAATATGGGAGAAGTTGCAGTTTCTAGTCTGATTATGAGGATTGGGGTTGGAGATGGTAGGGCCAGGGTTGGGGTGGATATCTCCACTTAGGGCTAGTTTAGATATGCATGAGGTTATTAGTTTTCGCAGTTTTTGAATGTGTTTGTTTATAAGGGAAACTTTATGATTGTGCTCTTTGGGTAATAGGTATGGTGGGAGGGTCACTGTGTTAAGTTGTAGGGATGCTTTATGTTTGAGTAATATAGTTGGTAGAATATGTGTGGGGTGCATAGGGATGTTTCTTGAGTTGGTGGGAGGGGAGCTGAGTGAGGGTGAGACATGAGTGATGGTGTGAGTAGTAGTACAGTGGTAGTGATTGAGTGGGGGAATGATGGAGCTTTGGTAGGATGTAAGATATGCAAGGAGAGTGCATGCAGTGAGCATAGGTAAGGTATGCTTGTACATGTTAGTTGAGGAGGTGTGATAGTAGTGCAAAGATGGAGGAGGTAGTGTTGGGTTAGTGCTGTGATTGGCTACTGGAAAGATGGGAGGGGTTTGTGAGTGTAATAAAGGTGGGACCACTGGGGGCGGAAGGGAATAGGGGGCAGGGTGGGGAACAAAGCGGGTAGAGACCCTGTTAGTTGCTCTTATGAGGGGGCTGGAAACAATCAAGTAACAGAGTTAACTGATAAATGAATATATGATAGTGACAAGGGTGGTTGTAGTTGTAAAAATGGTGCCTGCCACAGGTAATATTTATTAACTTTGGGATCGTCTTAAGGTAATAAACAGGGAAGGGGGAGGGGAGAACAAGGGTGTGAGCAGGCAGTTCTTTGTACTGATGCTAATGAGCCAAAGCAAAGACAAGTTTGTGTTTAAGAAACAATCACAATTGACCAAGTACTGCTCTGAAACTGTAAGTAATTTCTTAGCCATTTGCCATGTGCCATGTGGAAAAACAGGACAACCTTGTGTCAGTAGGCTACTGTGGTCTCAGTTTAAATTAACAAACACACATTATTGATCAATTATGGATACTATTTGCTAATAGAAGAGAATAAGAGAGAAAGTGGAAGATGAGTGTGTGTGTGGTTGGGGGGAGCTGCTTACAAGCCAAAGCAGAGTGCTCTCCAGGGGAAAATGAATATTGGCTCAAACAGGTAGACACATACTCAAAGTTAACTTTAGCTGTTTGCAGACAGTTCAGACCCGGACTGCGCTTTTCTTATAAGAATGACAAAGGTGGTACCGCAGTTGAATACTTAAGAGTGGTGTTAGGTCTAGAAAAAAAATAGTACAGAGAGGAGTAAGCACTTTGAGATGGTAAAGATCTATTACAAAGATTACAAAAAACAAACTGAGCAAATAGCTACTGTATATGCAGGAAAATGTCTTGAACCAACAACTAGTATATGCAGATACTGAGCCAATTGGAAACACATCTGTTAGAAAAACCTCAAGACAGTTATGCAGTCACAGATAAAAATATAGCGAGCAGCAGTCTGTCGAGGTTGTCTAATATGATTCTATCCACCAGTAACAGCACAGTTATATAGAAATAATTTAGACACCAGTATGAGCTGTCTATACACAACACAATTACATGAATAACATTTGTGAACAAGGTGCAGCTATGCAAACAGGCCATACTAGTATACTAAAAACAACTTGGTGCAGACAAAATGCTAGCATGGCAGAGTAAGTTCCAATACATTTAAATCATCAGATTTTGTTTCTCGTGTGATCTTGTAACTGAACCCTCCCACTTACTACCATCTGTTATGCACTTCTTTTCTTTACGTTTTTTCACAGATTTATAAATTCATTTTTTTATTTATTTTAAGATGTCAGAAGTATTTTAGGCCATTCCTCCAGCTTTGTAGTTTTTCATTATTCATGTTCATTTTTATCAATAAGCCTTTTTGTCCCTTTCCCATACATGCCATCACCCCCCCACCCTTCATAACTCTGCTAACCCATGTGCCCCTGTTGGTGGATGGGAGCACTAGGCCTCCTCCTTCTCTTTGGGATCGACAGTTAAGCACTGGAGGTGACATGGTGACATCATTATCACGATTACATAGGAGACTTTTTCCGACTTGGCCCAATGATTTCCCTGCTCAAGCCCAGTGATGCTTCTGGGTTTGAATATTTAATGAATATTGCACAGGGCTGTTATTCACTTCTTTGAGTGAAGTAAACACTTCTATTGGCACTTTGATCTTGGCTAAGGAGCTGAAATAAAGCACATGTTCTCAGGCATGTTTCTCCTCCCCCCTACTCTGACAGAAGTGAGTGGGTTCAGCCCCTTCATTCATACCCCCACCCACAACTGTCGCCTCCCACATTGGGAATGTTACTCAGTCCCACATCATTTGTATCATAAATGGGGCAACTCAGAACCAACTTCTCATGAATTAGTCTTGTTTGAAATATCAGCATTACCTACAAACATGCACATATTTGCTTCCAGATCTTTTGGTATGACATTTATAAAGACATGAGGTCTAAATCCAGTTCCAAACCCTCTGCTTCCCCACTGGTAATCATTGTTTCATTGGTTGGTGTCAGTGGAGCAATAGGTTGTACACCTGCCTTAGGTGCAGAAGGTTGTGGGTTCTATTCCCACATGAGGTAGATACATTGCTGTCACTGCACTGCAGCATAAGGGGGGTGCTGTACTCCTGAGTGTCTCATCCTTCAGCTGAAAAGTCAAACTGAAGTGTCACCTGATTGAGTTGGTGGTAGCTCAGGTGGATGCAGAAGATTCCATAGCACCTAGTAAAATAAGTAAGGGAACCTCAGTGATGCCCTGACTAAATTTATACTAGTAATATAAATGCCACGTGTGGCCTTCCTAGAAAAGAGGCTACAAGTCTAGTGGGACTAACCTGGTCAAAAAGAATGCATAAATGTATCACTAACCTCAGTTGACTATGTAGTTCTACTACCTTATGGTTGTAGTTTTCCAAAATCATAATCATAACATTCCAGTTAAAAAAAAAAAACTAAACAAAAAAAAAAAGTCATGGAGAAAATAACTTTTCAGGTATGGTCACTTTTGAATGGACAATCAAGGACTTTTGCCAGGGTTTCTGGGCCTTGATCATATCTCTCAACTATCCAGATTTTTGCCTCATATATTTCGGTTCAGACATTCATTGTAAATGTGTGGTTTCCTGGTAAATCATTGAGGGTTAAAGGCATTAAATAATGACATATGTTTGAGTTTCAGCCTTTATATCCTTCAGAAAATGCGTAATATATGCAAAATATTATTCTAGCAACTTTTTAAACTTATAAAAGTAATGTTTATGATTTGCCCTTGATTCTCAGCCTTTGCCAACCCCCACCACATTTTTTATCTTTGTCCACATTTATTGCTCTTAGAGGTTGAGTTATGACCTTGATACAAGCAAGCAGAAACACATCAGTTTCTCTTGCGTGAAAACACAAACAAGACAACCACAATAATGAATAAGCACTATCACTTGTGACAATGGTGATGTGTCAGTGTGAGAGGATTGTGAAAAAGAATGTGTTGAAGTTTACTGTCCACATATTTATTCATTTTATTTATTTTTTTATTTATTTTACATTTGTTAACCTGGCTAGTCTAACTGGATATATTTCCATTTTCAGTAGACGCCCGGGGAGAAAAGCTCCAAAAGTAACACAATGGGGGGGATTCGGTAATTCTCCTTGTAAGATGAACAAAGTCCTACTCGGAGACTGCCGTCGAAGAGTATGATGTCAGCGCATCATGCATATGCATGAGGGCACGCTGACTCAACCCCCAGGCTAACACGGAGCGTGTAGGAGTGCAGGGGGCATGTCAGACTGCCGAGCAGTCCAAATATCCACGCCCCTGCAAGTGCCTAAATCTGAAAATGTCAGGAGATATGAGCAAGTCTGCTCAAATGTGTATACCCCCAACACTACACTCCTCCACATTCAAAACCCCTGTACAAATGAAATAAAATGTAAAACAATTTTTTTTTTATTATTCACGATATAGCTGCCTGTATTTGTCTGTGTGTGTGCAGGGGTGTGCCCATTGCTTTGCTACAGTTAGCAGTTTAGACATCAAAGCGGATAATAAACCACTTATATGCAAATTAAGCCAAATAGCAATAGTATAGTGGTAGAGCCTTCGCACAAAGAGGAGGCATTCCCGGTTCGGGTCCCACCACTCCCCTTTCCATTTTCTATAGGAAATCCGTGCATAAAAATAATTCCTGACATTTACCTTTTAAATTTTATTAAAATGCATCAAAATGGCCTATGTAGTAGTGAACAATATTTTAAATATATATAAGAGAAACTGTTGAAGTGAAGCAAAACAACCAAAAACAAAAACAGGAGGCAATCTTAAAGTTAAAAAGTTACATGAGATAGTATTTTCAGAATATGTTTGTTTATACTTTCATAATTTTCATAACACTGATTTATATGTATATTTCACTAGACAAGTCTACTATTTCTTTAGTGTGATCTAGTGAAAGAATTTTAAGTCACAAAAGAAGTTATTTTACATTAGTTGCAAGTTAGAATATATATGTATCCATACAACTTGACAACTTTTAATTTTATAATTCATTTAAATCTAAAGTAGATTTCAATTTTCAATTTTTAATATGAAGTTTGTAACATTGTGCTTATAACTTGATGTTTTTTATTTTTATGTTGATGTAAACGCTAGATTTTATTTTGCTGATTGTGAATTTAAAGTGAAATAGCACACTAGAGGAAGTGATGTCATTGCCACACCTCTGATTTCCTCTTAAATATTTGGCGCTAATATTCACTTTGTTTGTTTGTTCTGAAGAAGCTGCAACTCTTTTTTAGCAGCGAAAACGCTATTGGATTTTAATAAAGCTGCGTTCAACTTACTATTGGACTTGGAGTTTTGGTGCTATATCTGACTGCCTTGCCTCCTGCTTTTGTTTTTGGTTGTTTTGCTTCACTTCAACAGTTTCTCTTGTGTTCATGGCTACAGGGGGCCCAAGCAGTCCTAGCACCCCAAACATTTTTGGAACAGTCGGTTCCAGGACACCTCCAGCTGATCTGGATGTTCGAGCACTATTGCTTGACTTATCGCAAAGGTTGGATTCTTTGCACTCACGAATGGAGTGTTTTGACAATGGGAATGCAGCTAGGCCTCAGCCTCCCAGTCAACCAGTCCAACGGAATACTCAATCAGGCATGAATGTGCTGTTTGCATCAACTGTATCGTTAGGGGATGGATCTATACCTAACGCTGAACGTCCGCACACCACACCTATCGACATTGGTGATAATGGGCGTACTAGACCAGGCGACCCAGGGCTTATTGGAGTTCCGCTTATTTCTGAATGGATCAGCAATTTAGAACCTTTTGCTTTCTCGCAAAGCAATTCTACGGAGTGACCGGCTATGGGTGCAACAAATGATTTTAAGGATACTATCATGAACAACTTGAAACTGTTGGATTTGAAACTATTGAAAGTAAAAAAGTTACAACTGGAAGTTTCTTACTTCCAACAATGTATTAATGAAAACATCATTCCAAAGGGTTTACGTAGTGTTTTTTCACCTTCAGGTCTGGTCAACGATTTAGGGTTCCTCACTGACCTAAATGACTTGTTCCAACAACAGGGTATACAATTGTTGGAACTACTAATCAAACACTACAGAATTAATATCAATAAACTCACAACGGAAATCAATTTACTGGATGAAGTCATTAAATCTGATATTGACTTTTTACACTATAAATACGACTATAATCGTATTTTTAACAGCATAGACCCTTTACTATTGAAACTAAAACAAAATAAGTCCAAGAAATTGGTAAGGGATAGAACAGCATATCAACAAAATCAAGCCTATCCCAAACTACAAGTTTCTAAGTCAGGAGAGGCTCCTACTAGAGACCCCACAGCGGACCCTCCAGCCCCCAATGATCAGATGGTATTTTCAGATGATGACTTCACAAGGGAAGACACTAGAGAAGGTCCAAGCAATGGAATAAGACGTAGCAACAGACTAAAAGAAAAGAATTTTAACAATGGTAGGAATAACTACTCAAATAACTCTTTCAAGAATAATAGATCAAGAAAGAACAGCAATCATGTTTTAGGGCCACAGCCACAGAGATATCCTCAGAACAAGAAGAGAGTGCAGAATGTGCAAGTCGTTTGGATTTATTGGAAGGGAATTCTTCATCCAACTCTCCCACACCCGAAGATGCCTCCCGAGAGGGCCTGCCACGAATTTTATCCAACACGAAAGGTGACTTTAAAATTTATAACTTTTCAGAAATATTGCTTGATCTTGACTTGATTGAATTACTGAGTCTTGGCAATACATTTATTCCGAGCAGGCATTGTAATTTAACTGAAACAATCATGGATTTGAAATGTTTTGTTAGAAGGCTCAATCTAGATGTGCTTTATAACAATGAAAACCACGTCCCCCACATTGGGTTAAAACTGTCCAGTGTGTTCAACCCACCTCTCCACACAAGTTTACTCAATTTTGAAAAAGCATGTGAAGTTGACTTGAGACACCTGTTCAGGCCTGGTAGATATAACAACAACTCTTCCATGTTTAATATAACTAAGGAGCAAAGTCAAGCTTTGAACCACCTCAGCCAACTTCCTGTTCGAGTCATTAAGCCTGACAAAGGGGGTGGATTGGTAATTCTGGACAATTGGAAATATGTTGAAAAAATGTCCACTGTCTTGGATTCTCCAGTGTACAGTCCATCTTCCCTTAATGAGATGAATCTGACCTACAAAAGAAATAGAGGCTACTACAGAGACCTGTTTTTAGCAGGTAAAATAGATGTCGACACGTATAACTTCATAGACATCGCATTCCCAAAAGTACCAGTTATGTTCGGGATTCCCAAGATCCATAAAGATCTTGGGAACCCCCCGATGAGAGCCTTAATCGATGGTAGGTCTTCAATGATCCATCCTTCTGCTAGATTGATTGACAATATCCTTGCTAAATATATCACATTGATTCCAGTTGTATGCAAGGACTCCTGGTCTCTCTTATCTAGCATTAATAACATCGAATATGACTCAAGAAACAACTTCCTAACCATCGATGTAGTGGATCTCTACACTTCTATTCCACACCAGGAAGCCACTGAGTGGATAGGACTTCTGCTGAAAGATCTTGGAGCTCCACAGAATGATATTGATTTAGTTATGGAACTATTAGATATAATCCTAAGTTCCAACTTCTTCATTTTTGACAAAACACATTATCTTCAAAAACAAGGAATTGCTATGGGGTCCCCCTGTGGTACAAGTGTGGCAAATCTCTTCATGGCTTTTTGGGAAAAGAGGTTCATATTGGATCATCCTGAATTTAAACATCACTTGACTTTTTATACAAGGTTTCTTGATGACATTTTCATACTATTCCGGGGTGATGCCGTAGAAGCAGAAACACTAGTCAAGTATATCAATCAAACAACCTCTTTCCTTAAATTCACTCACCATTTTTCCATGAATGAGATCGATTACTTGGATGTCAAACTGGTCAAAGATTCAACAAGAGGAAAGTTATGCTGCACGATTTTCAGAAAACCAACTTATTGCAATTCATTACTGCACTTTTCTAGTTTCCACCCTTATAAACAAAAACGCTCCATCATCAAAGGACAGGTGGTCAGAGCAGTGAGAATGTGCAGTACTTACACAGCTTTTCAAAAGGAATGTAATTTCTTGAGAGATCTATTTGCCAACAGAGGGTACCCAGTAACCCTTGTTGACATGATCATTGAAGAAGTTGACACTAAAAGATCCACCGGCTTCTACAAGCCACTTTTGGATGAAAACATACAAATGGATGTACCCGTTATGTCATCTGATATTGTAGAAGGTGGGAACAAAATCGAAATCTACAACAGATTAGATAAAAGAATAGTGAAGAAGGGGGACAAGAAATTTCCAACTAGCTTCATTTCTACCTTCAACATGGAATCTAAATTAATATGGTCTTCCATTTGTAAGAACTGGTACCTCATCAATAGTGACTCTTTCTTATCGAACAAGCTAGGGGCTTGCCCAAGAGTAGTCTATAGAAGAGGTACCAATATAAAGGAAATCCCACAAAGGAACCACTCTATGAACTCCTTTACTAGGTACAAGGGCTCTGCTAGCTGTGGCTCATGTAACTGGTGTGGGCTAGTAAAATCAGGTGAAACATTTACCATCAGAAATAAAAGATACACAATCCACCACAAAATCAATTGTGAGACCAGATCAGTGGTGTATGCAGCTTTTTGTGACTACTGTCCCGGATTCTATATAGGCAAAACCGACTGGAAATTCCGGGAGCGGATCTACCAACACAACTACGCAATTAGAACCGGGAAAATAGAAAGTGCCTTATCAAAACACATTTCCAGAAATCCTGGCCATAAATTTCATTTTATGGCCATTGACCACATACCACCTAGCATCAGAGATGGTCCACTTACACTGATGCTAGAATTTAGAGAATTGGAATGGCAAATAAGGCTCGATGCATTCAGTGACCCAGGTTTAAATGAGAACTGCAACATAGCAGCAATCCTAAAGTTAAAAAGTTACATGAGATAGTATTTTCAGAATATGTTTGTTTATACTTTCATAATTTTCATAACACTGATTTATATGTATATTTCACTAGACAAGTCTACTATTTCTTTAGTGTGATCTAGTGAAAGAATTTTAAGTCACAAAAGAAGTTATTTTACATTAGTTGCAAGTTAGAATATATATGTATCCATAAAACTTGACAACTTTTAATTTTATAATTCATTTAAATCTAAAGTAGATTTCAATTTTCAATTTTTAATATGAAGTTTGTAACATTGTGCTTATAACTTGATGTTTTTTATTTTTATGTTGATGTAAATGCTAGATTTTATTTTGCTGATTGTGAATTTAAAGTGAAATAGCACACTAGAGGAAGTGATGTCATTGCCACACCTCTGATTTCCTCTTAAATATTTGGCGCTAATATTCACTTTGTTTGTTTGTTCTGAAGAAGCTGTGACTCTTTTTTTGCAGCGAAAACGCTACTGGATTTTAATAAAGCTAAATATATATAAGAAGGTGAAACGGTCATGCATACTAATGAATGCATAAGTAACCTATCTTAAGCAATGTGAAGCACTGCTAAGCAACGTTTACCAGTATTAAGCACATTTAAGAATAATTGCCCATAGCTAAGCACTGGTTTAACTAGTGCAATAGCTTTGCGTGGAGCTGTGCATCGTGCCAACTAGTGCAAACCAAACATGTTTGTGCGAAGCTGCGCACTGTGCTAACTAGCGCAACATCGGGCAACGTCGGTAAACGTAGAGCAACGTTGGGTAAAGTTGAGCAAAGTCGGCAAAACACAGCCACACCCCCTACCAGTCAGGCCAGTATTTAAATAAAAAAGCAATGACAGGTCTCAAACCCGGGATAGTGTGCACTATCATCACAGTACTGATCCACTAAGCCATGACAGCATTTGATGTTCATGGACTGTCAACACACATATACATATTAATCAAAGTTTACCCAGTGCTAAGCAGGTGTGCACTTAGCTGAGAACTTTCAAATCCAGCCAATCACAAATAAGTGCAGGAAATGAGGCATATTTAAGCTCCATAGGTGGGAATACTCACCATAACTGGTTGTAGCTCCCATATGCAGGCAGCAATGGCTGGTGTCGGGGAGGGCTCTCGCTTCCAAGCACAACGGTGGGGCATTAAGGAGTCAAAAGTGATGGTTTGACTCCTCGTCCATCATCATGATGCTAGACTCCTGCAGGGCCAGTTCCAGGGCATGGAATACAAAGCAGAAGCCTGGAACCGTCTTGCACATGAACTCACCAGTGCCACAGGCATCCCTCGGACTGGTGAGCAGGTTAGACATCACCATGCAGACCTGAAGAGATGCAAACAGGACCAACTGAACCAATGGATACAGGAGGCCTGTGGGATGCAAAATGCCCCACTACTGTGTAGGTAGCCATGGACTGAAGTATGTAAAAATTGCTAGTGTAGTCGATAGTATGGATAGGTATATGTCTCAATATCACTTAATTTACTTCACAGCTGCAGGTGTTCATGCTGCAAATCAGCAAGCCTATGCAGATAGGCTGCTAAGGCTGCACCACCAGGCAGGTTAGTAATTTTTCGGCATGTACTGTTATATAAAATAAGTGAGAGAGCCTGACAAAAAGTGTCGTAGCCCAATAATAAAGGTATAATAAGGCTTGAATAACCTCTCTGCATGTACTGTTATGTAAAATAAGTGAGAGAGCCTGAAAAAGAGTGTTGTAACCCATTAATAAAGGTATAATAAGTCCTGAATTATTTCTCTGCATGTATTGTTATATAGAATAAGTGAGAGATCCTGAAAAAGAGTGTTGTAAACCATAAATGAAAGTATAATACATCTTGAATAAGACATCTACATGCACTGTAATGTCAAATAAATGAGAGAGCCACTAGAAAAGTGTGGAATGTAATTAATAAAGGTATAACTCCTGCAGTGTGTCCGTGTCACTTTCTTTGAAATGTTGATGTACTCTTGCAGTATAGAAATAGTAGTGTTGTATTAAGCGCTGTCAACTCACACTTGGGTAGGCCCATAGAAAGAAAACAAAGGGAGTGCCAGTATCTCTTAAGCATATATACAGTCCTCAAATTTAGTTTCAAGGCTGGCATGTATAGGTAAATCTGGCACATGAGTAGCTTGTTATTGTGCTCACTGGAAATGTCAGTGTGCTGCTAGAAATGTAGGGGGCTGTTAAAATATAACTGATAATGTCACCTGAACACATCCAGATATGTAGACATATGAATATAAATCAAATATATAAATACGTAGCAGTAACATCTGCATCCTGGACAGTTTGTATATTAGATACAGGTCAGGTACATAAGGAACTAGCAAAACACATCCCACAATGTAATGGACATTGCCTAGTGTAATAATACATGTAGGGGATATATACCTGCAGTCAATAGGAATGTAGTGCAAACTATAAGTTCATATAAGTTGTTAATGAAGTTATATTTTTACACCCTACGGTAAGTGCATAAACAATGCAATTCCACACCTCAGTGGGTATGTGTAATCTCAAAACATTTGTTGGGACATATGTCCTATTGGTTTATAAATAGCTGAATTTACTTTGATGCATGTGCCCTGTTCAAACACCACAATCTTGGTGGCCTGTTGCCACCAATCATTCCTGCATGCTGTTGGAATGTCCACTATCATTCTATATATGTATGTGTTATGCTTGCTGTTCAACTGTTGGAACTCTGGTGTGTTGGGTTAATGGGAATATTACTGCATGCTGTTACAACTAATTTGGAATGATGTTGACTATATTGTCATTAAATTCACCTAAACACAGAACATATGGGAAGGCCAGTCCCAGCGGACCCACCTGTCCCACCTCAGCTGGCTGGCACCTGGCACCAGCAGGTCCGCTGCCCAGCCCGGGACCTCCTCCTCCATTGATCCTGTGCCACCTTCAGGTGGAAGCGCTGCAGGGGATGGGGCTCACTCCTCCCTGCAAGCGTGGCCGGAGGAGGGCCACCTATCACCCTCCGAATGGTCTGAGCTGTGGTGCATAGGGAGATCAAGCGTTCAGTTGCTGATCCCCTATGCCAGCTTGAGGCAAGAGTAGCGTGACTCACGGGTGAGCCTGCCCCTCCTACACAGCCCCAAGCACAGCCACCCTCCGGGCTGTGAAGGTGCAGTGGTGACTGCCGATGGGTTTGGATCTCAGTTCCATTGCCATCTGTGGGCTCATGGCCTTGCGATTTCCAAACATCCTTCCCCATCAATGGTGTTCACCCACCCCATGTGTCATATTCCGCCCCTGTATGCATCTTGTTTGTCTTGTCTGTTTACCTCCCCAACCTACCTCCCAAAACATACCTACTTCCCCTACCCCACATTCCACTCTCACCTGAAAAAAAAATGGGCAATCTGCTCCCACAAAAAAAACTGTGCCCCATGCATAGCTGCCCATTTTGCACAAATGTCAGCTGGACACAGAAACTGAAATGTAATTGGCAGTACAACATACTTTGTTGTCCTCACCCCTCTCTCAGGGGTGGAAGGTTTCAAATTTCCTTCCAAAATACTAGTATATGCATAGCTGTTGCTGTTAAAGAAATGGGCAGCTATGGACCTTCCCTACACCCATCCTGCACATCCCGAGCTGTTTTCCCTACTGTCTTTCCCTCTTTGTGCCCCTTTTTCATCACTTTCCTATTGCCCCATTTTCTTTTCTTTCAAAGAAATGAGCGCGAGGGTTAGCGAGAGTAAGCACTTTTAAGCAGTAGTAAGTGAGTTTGCGCGAGTATGCGCATGTGTGCGCTTAGCTAAGTATTGCTAAGCATTGCGCAAACATGCGCAAACCCACTTACAACTGCTTAAAAGTGCCTTAGTCACCCTGCATATGTGGGGCTTTGTTCTGCTCAGCAGCAAAATAAAACACCACTGTCAGTCTCGAACCCCGGACCTTGGACACACTAGACTGCATGAAGTACCACTAGACACAGTAGGTATACAGCAGGTTGTTGCTGAAATATATATATCATGCATCAGAATGTGTGAATGTAAAGGAAAGATAGGGATGCCATAACACAAAACCTGTTCTGTGGAACTTTACCAGCAGTTATTGTGGAATTACATTACATGACTGTGATAGAACCAGACATTCTAGCAGTAAATAATGTTACAGCAGCACTTTACATCCCCCACACAGTATCATAGCAGGACAATCCCCACCCAAATATACAAAATACCAGTGTGTTCAAGGTACAGCAAGGATGTAGGTAGGTATACTCAGTACTGGAATTGCCCAGTCTTCATGAGTATCCTGTGATAATGTCAACAAAATAAAAATCACAAACTGTGCAGAAGTGAGTACATTAATATCCACAGTGTAGCAGTTCCCAAACAGTTCATGTGCCAAATGAAAACATCTCAATAACTACATATGTATGGCAGCTAATTGTATAAGTTGAAAATAAACTCCATACTCCCATGTATCTTGTGTTAGCATTTCTACGGGTGAGTACAATTCTACACTGTCAACTGTGTACTGGAAGTGGCAACATTCAGGTCAGAGTACAACATACAAATAACTGGCTACACCCCTAGCAACAGTTAGAAGAAGTATACCAACCTTCTGACTTACACAACGGTGTCCACAGCAAACAAGCATGGTCCCCACTTTGGAAATCTGAAAGTGCTACGCCTACCTGACTTAGCAATTTATAGCACTGGGTTGCTATGACAGTGAGTACTGCAAGTACCACACAGCAGGCTGCATGCAATTGCCAAATGGTGGCCACTAATTGGTACAGAGGCCATCGCATGCACATGTGCAGATACCTATAAAAGCAGTCTGTACTTGCTGTCCACACATGCAATCATTTCAATGCAGGTACGGAGAGGGAGAGAGAGAGAGAGAGAGAGACAGACAGACACACACATGCAGAGGCAGACAACAGCTGCAGCAGAAATAAAGAAAAAGGATCCAAAGAAAATATATTGAAAGAAAAAGTAATATAATGTAAAAAAAGATAACAAAAGGAATATATTGAAAACAAATGAATATACTGAAAAACAAAAATTATATTGAACAAATATTGAAAAAAATATATTGAAAAAAAATATATTGAAAAAAATATTGAAAAAAGTATATTGAAAAAGAAATATGTTGAAAAAAATATTGAAAAAATATATATTGAAATAAAAAATATATTGAAAAAATATATTTTGAAATAAAAATTTATTGAAAAAAATATCTTAAAAAGTAAATGATATATTGAAAAGAAAACGTATATTGAGAAACAAATATACCTTGAAAACTTAATTCAGGATATACGACAACAAATACGAACACATACAAAGGAAAGGTATGTAACAGCTATGTATTTATTGGAATGTAGTAGATTTTTATGAAGAGTACTCTACATAGTTTGAATCATCCATATGTGGCAGCAGTACGTATCAATGCACAGATGCCCTGCATCATGCCTTTTAAACTTGGTTGACTTTTTCGAAACAGTCACCAAAGCCATTGATGAGGGAAAGGCAGTCCATACAGCCTACCTCGATCTGGCTAAGGCCTTCGATACAATACCCCACTCGGGTATCATTGAAAAACTCATCAGCTTAAATGTTAACCCATACATCACAAGATGGGTTGCAAACTGGCTGAGTGACAGAACCCACAGGGTCAGAGTTGCTGGCGCCATGTCAGACTCAAAGCCTGTCACAAGTGGTGTCCCACAGGGCCTCAGTCCTGGGCCCACTCTTGTTTGGCATCTACTTTTCGAAGTACAAGCAAACACAGGAGGGTTATGGCTGACAAAGTTTGCAGATGACTGCAAACTGGCGCCATAGTAGAAAACACATCTGACACAGATATCCTTCAGAAGGGTCTCACAGAAGCGGATAACTGGTGCAAGAGCCACGGCCTAAAGTTAAATGCCAAAAATGCATAGTCATACCCTTGGGAAAAACAAGGTTACCCCTAGCTACCAAATAGGTGGCAATCCACTGAGCACAGAAGAAAGTATCAGGGACCTGGGGACCCAGGTTGATAGTAGTCTGTCATTACACCCATGTAGCTAAAGTAGTTAGGAAGTCCTTCTACATTGCCCACCTTATCATGAAGGGATTCATCTAGATCAAGGGAGATCATAGTCTCCCTTTACTCATCACTCATCAGACCAATGATTGAGTACAATGCCCCATTGAATGTATCTGACCCGACACTTGCAGCAGCTGGAGGCCACAAAGTTCCTCACCAAAGGATAAAGGGTCTCAAAAATCTGTCCTATGCTGCCCGACTGAAAGAACTCCAGCTCTATTCAGTATCCGCTGCTCAGAGGTGACCTTTGCCTAACATACAAGGCCATGTCAAACCCAGATTTGATGAATATGCTTCACCTCAAAAATCTAGATCCATCAGAGCCACAAGGGCGGAGACTTAAACCTCGACACGGCTATTAATAGGACGTGCTGGAGAGATAGATTCATCACCCAAAGACTCCCTATGCTGTGGAACAAAATCCCGGTACATGTGAGGCAGAGCACCTCGCTGGCCTTGTTCAAGAGAAATCTTGACCAATGGATGGGAGATCGCAGATATACCCCAGGAATTACCTCAGTGTCACTGCTCGACAGAGGCACAGCAAAATAATGGGTATAGTTCCCCATACTAAAGGGGTGGCGTAAGCCACAAAACAATGGGCTAGGCTTATAAATGCCCTCGGGCAGATAGCCTAGTATGAACCTATGAACCTATGAACCTATAACTACTGGCATGGAGAAATGAGTGTGTAGCTGTGTGCAGTGGGATGTGAAGATGACATATGTAGTTCAGCATTAAATGTCAAACATCTGATCCATGTTATCTGTGTTCTGTACAGTAGTGTGTACAATGTCTGTTTGGGGTAGTAGCCCATATGGTTATGTAAACAAAGATGTGACAGAGTAACAAATGCATGATAGTCATATTAACGTGTAGCTTAGCATTGGCAACAGCTGTACCAGGCTAGTATGCTAATTCAGCATTAGCAGCTATATATCCACCCTCTAATATTACTGTGTGCTCACATGTGACACCTGTTCATGTTGTAGCGAGGCCCAACAGGTCAGCCATGAGGTACATGGACTTACAACAGTGTGGTCCTTGTGTGTGTATGGCACACACATACGGAGAGATCTGTCCATGTCAGATATATTAGCATCTGTACATGTGCATTGAGCAAGGGACAAACTGCAACTGTTTGTGAAAGGTGGATATATATATATATATATATATATATATATATATATGTTGTTGAAGGTTATTATGTGCATATTTCTATGTAGGTTGTAGTGTGTGGCAGACCAGACAGCATACAGTGCTGGTATATGACATGTTCATAGGTTCATAGGTTCATAGGTTGGTACTAGGCTATCAGCCCTAGGGCCTATACAAGCCTAGCCATAACAATTCCCTGGCTATTTCTTCTCACACTATTTACTTCCCTGGACCCCTGTCTAGCAGGATGACTGACGTGATCCCCTGGGTGAATTTCCTTTCTCCCATCTAATCGTCAAGGTTCCTTTTGAAGAGGACCAAAGAGGCACTCTGCTTGACATGTATTGGCAATCTATTCCAGAGTCTGGGAGTCTCTGGGTCAGGAACCTATCCCTCCAGCATGTTTTGTTTATTGTGATGACAAGGTTTAGATCCCTGGAGTGTGTGGCTCTGAGGGATTGGGATTTCTTTAAGTGTCGCATGTCCAACAGCTCTGGGTTTGACATGGCCTTGTATGTTAAGCAAATATATAGCTGGAGTTTTTTAAGGTGGTCAGTGTAGGGCATCCGCTTTAGGCCTGTGATTCTTTTAGTGAGGTATTTATGTGGCCTTTCCAGTTGTTGCAGATGTCTTGAGAGGTACATACCAAACGGGGCATTGTATTTTATAATGGGTCTAATGAGGGATGAGTACAGTGGGACAATGACCTCCTTTTTTCTGGATGAAAAGCCCTTAGTGATGAGGTGTGCCACATAGAAGGATTTCCTGACTGTTGTGGCGATGTGGTTATCGAAGGTGAGGTGGTGGTTAAACGCTGTTGGTATGATTTGTCAGGTTTGCAGTGTTGCAGTCAGTGAGGCCTGCTAAAGCTACATGGGCTGAGAACACCTTCAATGCATTCCGCACAACACTGTGCCATATTATGACATAACTGTATACCTCACAACCTTCCCATACTTGATATTCCCACCATGAAAGGTGGACTGTATATGTGCCTATATGTATATCTATATGTACACCAATGGATGTTTATATGTATGTGTGTATGTATGTATGTATATATATATATATATATATATATATATATATATATATATATATAAAGATATATATATATATATATATATATATATATATATATATATATATATATATATATATATATAGATATATATATATATATATATATATATATATATATATATATATAGAGAGAGAGAGAGAGAGACAGGGTCATAATTACTGCAACAGATGCCTGGTGACAAAGCCATGGACTCAAGCTCAATGTTGACACTGCATTGGCATCCCTCCTTGCAAAGACTCAGTACCCATGAACTACCACATAGGTGGTAGTCTACTTATCGAAGGTGTGATAAGAGACCATGGGACACAGGTGGACAGTAGTCTCCCCTTTGATAGTCACAGTGCCACACTAGTCATGTAATCCATCTGTGTGGCACACGTCATCACAAAAGGTGCGTCATCCAGGGAAATATAGGTCAGTGTTCCCCTCTACTCCACACACATAAAACCCAGTATAGAGTACAATGCCCCATGTGGTATGTACCTCACAAGACATCTACAGCAACTGGAAAGGACACAGACATACCTCACAAAGAGTAATACCAGCGTCAAACAGATGCCCTATGCAGACCTTTCCACAAACCTACAACTAGACTGTGTCGCATACCGCCTACCCAGAGGTGACCTCTGCCTAACATACTAAGCTATGTCAAACCCAGATCTGTTGGACATGCTCCACGTAAATAGATCACAATCTCTACGAGCTACACGCTCTAGGGACCCAAACCCTTTGACCACAATAAACAGCACATGCTGGAGGGATAGATTCCTATCTCAGAGACATCCCATACGCTGGAACAAACCAACTATCCATAGCAAACAAAGCTCCTAATTAGCAGTCGTCATAAATAATCCTGAAGATTGTATGGGAGATAGTGAATACACCTAGGCAATCACCTCTGTTTCTCTGCTTGACAGGGCCATGTGAAATGTAATTACCTGTGTGTCAAAGGCTAGGGTAGCATATGGCTAGATTTCTATAGGCCCTAGGGCCAATAGCCTCTTACCTAGCTATGAAGTGATACACACCCACATGTACTTGTTGTAATAATTGCTATGTGAGGTTGACTGAGTGTGATGGTGAATGTGTTGGTGAATGTGTCAGAGTTTGGTATATGTGTGATAGCTTAGTGGGAAACTGTTTCTGTCATGGTATTATGTGTCCTAGCTGTGATCCCAGCAAAAAAATGTGTATGCAATTGCTAGGCAGAAAAAGCAGTATGCCATACGGTCTGACGTAGTCCCTTGTTTTCGACTGGGGTGTCCCATTGTAGGCTAAAGCAGTACATGTATGCTTATTGAGTGTTACTGCTGGTGAATCCAACTCCTGTATGAACTGTAGTACTACCTGAAGCTGTATGCCTAAACAGCACAGTATGGTGTACATCCACATTTATTGGAACCACTGTTATGTGTGTTCCCTGTAGTCCTCACAGATTACATACCTCAGGCATAAGGTCTTGTAACTACTGACACACAGTACTGTAAGGTACAAAGGTAAAGGTCACCTGGGTTGCCATACCTTTGTGTCTGGTATGTATGTCTGATGTGTGTGTGGGTATGCCTGTACCATGGCCTTGGTCATATGTGTGTTACAGGATATAACTGCATATCTAGCAACATGTATAGTCTAGTACAGCAGTATGCCACCTATATTAACGAATGTGCACATATGTTATGCAGGGGTCTGCCATCAATAACTAGTGTGGTATACTGGTAATACTTTCAGTGGACTTTACAATCATTGCAATGAATTACATATGTCATGATGCATTAGCATGATATATACCTCCTGTGGCTAGGTGGTGCATTGTGTCGCATACAGTGTGCCATGTACTGTTGTATAGTCTTACATACTGTTTTAACTTTGTTGCTGTGCAAAACATGGTATGATATATAGAGTGTGCCAGACACTGTCAGGCATCTGTGGGTTGAGAATTGATATGTGGTATTGAAAGTGTGTATCTTCTGACAGCCAATAGGTTGCTTTATATGGCAGTTAATTGATATCTGTACTTTAGAATGTTATGTGTGCCACATGACTTGCTCACACATATTGTTTCATTGTCTTCCAGGGTAATGTCCCACCATTTGTAATCCCGCATATAGCACGGCTGAGGAAGAACAGATCACAGTGAGCCTGTTGCAGCACTATGCCCTGCTGTTCTCCAGAACCAGCCAGGACCAGCATGAGCGGACTGCGCTGTGGCAGGATCTTGTCCTTAGGGTAAATGACATGGGCATGCATAACCGGACATACAAGCAGGTACGCCATCACTGGAGTGATTTAATCAGACATGTCCGGCAGCGTGCGTCTGATATCCGCAGACAACAGCTTGCCACAGGTGATGGGGGGTAGCCATACATCCCCCCCTTACCAGAGTGGAGGAGCTGCTTCTGAGCCAGGTGGTTCCTGGCCAACAACAACCACAACAAGTAACATGTATCATCATGGAGGCCGGAGCCACCCAGCAAGTTGACATGGAGCATGCAGGTAACATGGCATAGCTGTAGAATACTGTTACCTGTATTGGTAGAGCATGCTTATGTGAGATGTGTATTGTGTAGTTAGATGATGTGGTGCCTAGTGTTGTGCAATACTAATAAGTAGGAATATAATCTGTAGGCCTGTGACTGTCAACCATTGTACTACTGTAAGATTGCAAACACACAGTAGCAATGCCACAGTTGTTGCCACTGACAAAGTGTCTCATATCCTAGTAGGTCCCTCTGGTGTGACAGCAAGGCAGCAGACCCATGCTGGTGAGTGTGTTCTACCTTTAATATTGCTAATTAAATGTGCATATCATAGGTGAGGTGTAGGCCATGTACACGTAACACACCTATGCATAATGCATGGTGTGCATGTTTGCTGTGAGACTATGCACATCCTAGTAATGTGGGTAGCTGCCTGAAACACATACAATACACAGAGCATCCCACACAATTATGGCAACACTGTAGTGGACATTAGATAGGCAGAGTCGATACACATGCACACAACATACACAACTTTGTCATACGCAGTACACGTTAACATGCTACATATGGCGTATTCAGACACCCGCTGTAAGGTCACACTACAGTATCCCAAACCTCATCTACACAGCACACATAATATACCTGAAGGGTAGATGCCTCACATGTGGCTGTGCAACACTCTTCAACACATAACACATTCATGTTAGGCAATGCCCCCTATTGGGCACCTTACAAACCCATGTAACAACTGGCCATGAAATGGTGAATGTAGCCATGGTACTGCAGTTCAGGTACAGCATGCTATGTGCCAGTCTGGCACACATTAGTAGCCTTGAGTGACCACATGATGCTGCATGATGATGGCTCATGGTACTACACCCCATCCAGTTACAGTGGCCACAGTACTACATATATCATGAACTGCTATGCACCTCAATGTTGTGTGTGTGCAGACATGTGCACCTATACACAATATGCACAGCAATCACAATTTGTAGAAAGTGACACACATATGTCTTGTAATGCTTTAGAGTGTATAGGTCACATGACACACATTGTGTATGTGTGATGTTTCATGTTGCAGTTGTGTGGTAGCATGCCAAATCATGGCTGGCACTGGCATGTCCACAATATATCCTACACTCACCATAGCCACTGTACAATGGCTATGTTGAGCAATGGTATTCCATCAGGTATACATGCACCACTCATCCTGTGTATATACATAGCATGCATGTGCTAAACCTGTGTCCACAATTATCTGCTAAAGACACAGATGCTCTAATCAGAAATGGATATCTATGTGACACACTGATACACATCCAGCCATGGTATGTATACCTGTGACTGATGGTGCACAAGACATTGTAGGGCTTTTAATTCCTGACAGCAATGTTGTGTCCATGTACACATTGCCTTCCAGGGAGAGGCCATTCACTGAACAAAACACACATGCATCAAAGCCATGTATACTGTTATTAGCAAGGGCTGTCTACACTCACACTGCATGCTGTTGAGCAACACACGTCCTGCATGCTGTCACGTTTGATATAAATGTTTGGCTTGTGATACTCTACCCCAACATCACACGCTATTGAGTATGTTCAGGATTGCTGGTGGTGTGTGTGTGTGTGTGTGTGTGTGTGTGTGTGTGTCTGTCTTAGTGAGGAGTGTATTTGTGTGCATGTGTGCATGTGTGAATGTGTTCATGTGTGCATGTGTTTGTGTGCATGTGTTCATTTGTGCATGTGTTCATGTGTTCATGTGTGCATGTGTGCATGTATTCATATGTTCATGTGTGCATGTGTTCATGTGTTCATGTGTGCATGTGTGCATGTGTGCCAACATCATGTACAGGTCGTAAAGTGTGTTTCCTGTCTTCCTCTCACAGGTGCTGATTTTGGGCTGGTTCATTGCAGCAGGGAAACTGATGTCACTGAGCATAATAGTGATAATGATGATAGGTGTGTTGAGGAACAGGCATGTTTGCCAGGGTCTGTCGTTGGGCCACCAATCGACACTACACAAGTGTCCACCCCATCCATGCACACATTCATACTGCCAATACATACATCACCAATGCACTTAGCAGAGGGACAGTGTACAGTCGGCATTGGCCAGGACAGTGTGGTATCCATGGCACATGCATGCCGATACAGCAGCCATACCCAGATGTCTGGAAGGGTACCACATAGGCAGATGTCCAGGGTTTCTCATCGGAGCACTGCTGCTCATCATGCCACTGGCAGACGTGCCACAGGTCTTACAACCTTACGCATGTTCCAGGCTGTCATGGAGGCACAGCCACATATGGAACGGTACACCAGACAGGGACTAAGGGCACAGAGGACACATAACACTGCCATAATAGACAGCATCCATGACCTAGCTGGTGCCATCCGTAATTACACTGAGGTCACCGATAGACATTGGGGAGAGACATTAGATGTCCTCCGCAATGTCATGTCCATGTGTCAGGACAGTGCGGGATGGTTGAGTCATCAACATGGACTTATGCCAGCAACATCAGCAGCTGGCAGTCACCATGGACGTCCCTCAAGCCACAGCTCCTCCCGTAGTGCCAGTACCAGCCCCAGCAATGTTGGGGATGGGCTGTCCATAGAACATCCTAGAAGAACACGTGCACATGGCTCTAGACAGTCCCAGCAGGGACCTGGGTCCAGTGTACATCCATCTACCTCTGGGGATAGTACCCAGTCTGGCTTAGTACATGATAGTGTCAGTAGCACCCCTGCCAGGCACAGGTACCATATCCTTGGCCAGAGATGGTGATCTGTAAAGCCTCGCAGGTACAGTCTGTGGCTGTCCCATAAATACCCGTATGTGGCAGCAACATGGTGGAACTGTGTGCATGCAGACACACACACGCACATAATCCAGACACCTAGAACTAACACATACCCACACACATTACATCAACATTGGCCCATACCAGTATTCTTGCCCGTCACACACACACACACACACACACACACACACACACACACACACACACACATGTTGATTGGATGGCTCACTGTAGGCCTCTGGCAAACCAACAACACACCCTGTGCATATGATGAAACCTGTGCCATCTCTTGTCATCTGTAACATCGATGCAGGAACAGGCTACCATGGTGCTGAAGCACGGGGTGTCTTTACAGCAGTATAGCAATGTTAGCATGTTGTCAGCAGTAGAGTGTAATGATATGCTTGAAGGTGTAGCTGAGCAGGCATGATGCATTAAAGCTATGATTGTCATTGTAGTGTTGTTTACACCAGTGTTAGTTCCAACTGTATATTGTCTGCCCACGTGCTACTTGGCTGATGTGTGTAGTATTGGTAGCATGTGTTAGAGAGTGGACAGTATGTGTGGGATGTGTGTAGCACATATTTGCAGGTGTACAGTTCTGAAAATGGTGGAGGTGCACTGTCTGCATGTACGTGCATAGTGGACACATGGGCAGGGTGACATGCTCTGTATTACACAGTAACACTCCATAGTTTCTATTGGTGGCCAGTATGCATTGTACTACACACATTTTGGAACCTGACTACACGTGTGTATGACATAGTTTGACACTGTGCTGTGGGTGATATTGTTACTATCTGTCATTGTTTTGCATTCTGGTAGCATACATGACTTCAATGGCCTGACCATAACCAATCGTTAGATGATGCCTTGACAACTGACACACAGATGTAGGACACACAGCAACATTTGGATCCTTCAGATACTATACTATGCCAGTAACCAGTGGTATTCAGCTGCACCCATTACTGAGACCACTCCTGTTTGGCATATGGGTCTCTTAGGTACAAGCAATCACAGTAGGGATATGTCTGTCCATGTGAGGTAATGCATACTGTGGCCTATACTGCATTCTCCAGGTGACACACACATCCTCCACAAAGGTATCATACAGACAGATACCTGTTGTCACACCCATGCTGTAAAGCTATAGGCCAAACTAAGCATAGTCATCCACCTTTATGGAACATAGTATCCCCACAGTACCACATAGGTAGTAGCCACCAACATGATGAACAGGTACCGATGTGTACATGCAACCTAGTGTTACGTTATCTCTCCTTTGATAATCACATTTCCAAAGGTATTTTGAAATCCCTTGGTGGATCACATAAGCAATAAGGGGTCTGCATGCATGTCCACAAAGGTTGTTGTGCACCTATAATGCATAGTCATCATTGACCAACTCTGCTGCGTTTGAACAGGTCTGACATATACCTCAGCCATAAACCCTCACTCACACAATTCAACAGAAACCATAATGAGTGTGTGTGACACGGATGACCTAGGCCAGGCATCACTGCAGTGGCTGGCCTTGTCACAAGCATACAGATGTGACCTAAGGTCTGGGAAGCAGCAGCACGGTTTGGCAAAGATGACAGCTGTGTTCTTGGATAAAGCAGGGTTCCCACACATGCAATAATTGAGGTAACATGTACATATATGTATTTGCCTCACAACTACCTCACATGTGTAATGCCTACTGATAAGTCATACGGTAGTAAAAGCAAAACCCCCAGCACATTGGCCAACACTGTCACACAAATAGAGTACATACACTCACCAAGTGCAGGATTCAAACCCCTACCTAACTACTTCATGATACTAGAGGAGTACGCATCAACATGTCGTGCTATACACATTACTGGGAGTTCTCTTTTCCACAGGTATATTTGTAGGATGGTGACATCATCAGACTTGACAAAGATTAGTTTACCACTTTTAAGGTGTTTTACTACTCTCCTAAAAGGTTGCTCCTTCCCAAGGAGACCACACACGAACACACACAATGTTGTCAAGTGCAGGATTCAAACCCCTACCTAATTACTTCATGATACTTGCGGAGTACACATTAACATGATGCGCTATACACATTACTGGGTGTGCTCTTTTCCACAGGTATATTTGTAGGATGGTGACATCATCAGACTTGACAAAGATTAGTTTACCACTTTTAAGGTGTTTTACTACTCTCCTAAAAGGTTGCTCTTTCCCAAGGAGACCACACACAAACACACATGCACACAGTTGTTTAAGTGCAGGATTCAAACCCCTACCTAACTACTTCATGATACTTGAGGAGTAAGCATTAATATTATGCACTATACACATTATTGGGAGTTCTCTTTTCCACAGGTATATTTGTAGGATGGTGACATCATCAGGCTTGACAAAGATTGTCTTACCGCTTTTAAGGTGTTTTACTACTCTCCTAAATGGTTGCTCCTTCCCAAGGAGACCACACACAAACACACACGCACACAGTTGTTAAGTGCAGGATTCAAACCCCTACCTAACTACTTCATGCTACCTGAGGTGTACACATTAACACGACGCGCTATACATATCACTGGGAGTTCTCTTTTCCGCAGGTATATTTGTAGGATGGTGACATCATTAGACTTGACAAAGATTGGTTTACCACTTTTAAGGTGTTTTACTACTCTCCTAAAAGGTTGCTCCTTCCCAAGGAGACCACACACAAACACGTCAAGTGCAAGATTCAAACCCGTACCTAACTACTTCATGATACTAGAGGAGTACACATTAACACGACGCACTATACACTTTATTGGGAGCTCTCTTTTCCACAGGTATATTTGTAGGATGGTGACATCATCAGACTATACAAAGTGGGTTACATTAGGTGACATTAGGTGGGCTACATTGAAGGAATGTCTAAACACTTTGGCCATGTGATCATCAAAGGGGAGTTTACTATCTACCTGTGTCCCCAAGGTCCATAATGACTTTCTCCGTACATACTGGATTACCACCTATGTGGTAATTTGTGTGCACTTTGTTGTACCCAAAGGGGATGACTATGCATTATTTGGCATTCAGCTTGAGGGCATTGTTTTGACACCAGTTATCTGTCTCTGTAAGACACTTCTGGAGGATGTCTGTGTTAGCCGTACAGTCGATTATGGACCACAGTTACCATTCATCTGCAAACCTGTTCAGCCATAAACCTCCCATGCTTGCCTGTACCTCTGAGCAGTATCTACTAAACAGGTGGGGTCCCAGGACCAAGACATGTGGGATGCCATTTGTGACTGGCTTAGAACTGGACATGGCACCTGCAACTCTGAACATGTATGTTTGGTCTGTGAGCTACCTGGCCACCCATCCTGTGACATAGCTGTTAATGTTCAAGCTGGTACGCTTGTCCATGATGACAAAGTGGAGAATGGTGTAGAAAGTCCTTTGTGAAGTCCAGGTGGGCTGTGTGGACTACTATCACCTCCATCTATGTCCTTGGTAACTGTTTGAAATAAGTCAACTAGGTTTAGGAGCCAGGATCTGACTTTAACAAGGCAAAGTTGTGGAGAGTCCAGTGTCTGGAGGTCTCCAATGTCTCAGTTTATGGGTTCCATGACAATTTGCTCAATAGCTCTGTAGACCAGGCTAAGTAGACATATTGGGCAATGGTGTCCATGTTCTGTTGTGGCACCCCCTTTGTGGAGCTGGATGACTGTTTGTGTATGCCATTCTTTGGGTACATAGCCTGTGGTACGCTTGTGTCTGGACAGTGAATGTAGGTGATGGTCTAGTTCCTCATGGGCCTAGTGTAAGATGCAGCCTGGGACACCATCCAGTCACATTGATGCTGTGTTCTTAGCTTTGGTGAGGAATGTCTTTACCTGCATGTCCATGATCTCTGGGGCTCTGCATCTTTCTGTGATGGACACAGGCCCTTTTGGGGGTGATGGGGGAGTTTAAATCAAACTTGTCCCCCTGGATGTGGGCAATGAAAGTTGGCTTGGAATATTTCTTTCCATTTTTCAGTAGCTGACAGCATTTTTGGAAGTTGACACCTACATGTCTGGTATAGCTACTGAAGGCTTTGTGGTTGTTATTCTTACATTCATTGGCTATTTGTCTTTAGAAGCTGTCCTTGGATTATTTTATGAGTGATCATTGTTTCTTCCTGATAATGATCAGTGATGCCTTTCCTTTAGTGAAGTTTCTTCCTTCTGTTGTCTAGCTTATTTATGGGCAACAACCACCTGATTGTTGTCCTATTTTTGGAGGAGTGCATCTTGGATTTCTTTGTGTTGCCTCATTCCATGCATCCCTGTAGATGCTCATAGGATGCACTTGTAAATGATTCTGCAGATTGTATATCATTATCCTATAGCAAGAGGTCTTTGGAACGTTCCACTTTGGTCTTGGGAAGTGTGTAGTTTGCTTTTGCAAATGTATTTACAGTGGCTTCATTGACTGGGAGGGGGGGCAGGATGTGGATGTCCAGTGTGATTACTTCATGATCTGATATTACCAGCAAGGGGTTTATCTCTGTAGTGGAACACTGGTACCCCATGTTGGTGATGATCATGTCCAGTATGTTGTCACCTCTAGTGGGCATGGTGACCAGCTGTTCCAGTGTGTTAGGGTTTTTAAACGCTAGGAAACATTGGGCGAAGGGCGTTGTACACAAGTAATTCCACCACTCACTGTTTGGGTAGTTGTAATCTCATCATATAATGGTATTTGATAGGACCTTATTTTCCACTGTTCTCTGGAATACTGAGTGAGGTTCCTGAGACAAGGTACATGATCTGTAGCAGGCTACAATCTGATGGGCAGCTTTGGCCAATGTTAGTTGCACTTGCATGGTCTCCAAGGCCTCATGCTGTGCCACTAACCTGAAGGTGTGGGTATCCAGAAGGTAAATGGGTACACCCCTTCCTTTTGTATTTCACTTGTGGTTTTGGGTCCGAAGGTCGGAGGGATTGTGAGTGTTTTACGTGGAACATATCCAACAGCTCTGTGTTTGACATAGCTTTGTATGTTAGGTAGTGAACACTTCTGAGTAGGCGATATGCAAGGGAGTATGGATGGAGCATTTTGAGATGGTCTGTGTATGGCATGTATTTCAGGCCGCTAATGCTTTTTGTGAGGTATTGCTGCTGGCTTTCCAGCTGTTGTAGTTGTCTTGTGAGGTACATAGCAACAGTGGTGTTGTACTCTATTATAGTTCTAGTGAGTGATGAGTAGAGGGGAACATTGTCCTCTTCTATTCTGCATGAGACACATTTTGTGATGAGGTGTGCCACATAGGAGGGTTTCCTGACTACTGTCGGAATGTGATTATCACAGTTGTATACACTGTCCACCTGTGACCCAAGGTCTCTTGTCACTCTTTCAGTGTGAAGTATACTACCACCTATGTTGTAGTTCTTGGCTACAGAGTTTTTAACAAAGGGGGCGACACTGCACCTTTTGGCATTGAGCTAGAGCCCATGGCTTTGACAACAGCCATCTGTCTCAGTGAGGCCCTTTTGTAGGATGTCCACATATTTAGTGTTTACAATTATGGCTCCTAGTTTGCAGTCCTCTGGAAACTCCAGCAGCCACAGACCTGCCATTTTAATGTTTACTTAGGGGAAGTAGATACTACATAGCCTGGGAAGTTATCTGGTCCCATGTCTGCTCTAATACTGGCCTTGGAGAGTGTTTTTTACCTGTGCAGCCGTGATGACAGCAACTTTGCAGTCTTCCATTATAGAGATGTGTTCTTTCATGGGCGTGAGAGGGTTAAAGTTAACAGTGATCCTATCTGCCAGGATGTTGGCAATATCAGTTGGCTCTGTACATTTAGTGCCATTGAGCTGTAACTCAGAACAGATCTGAGTGTAGCCGTGGCATGAACCTGTCTGTTGGGCAGAGATCTCTTGAGTAGACAGTATGCAACAGAGTACAGATTGGGTTACATTCAGTCTTGTTGCATGGGGCAACTATTTGAGGCCAGTAATCCTCTTGTTAAAGTACTTCATTGGTCTTTCTAGCTGCTGAATGTGCCTAGTCGGATTCATCGCAAGTGTGTTGTGGTACTCTCTGACAGGTCTGATGACTGCTGAGTAGTGGGAACCTCATTTGACCTACATGCACAGACCTTGGCAGTTTGTGTGAACACATAGCATGATTTTCCAACCACTTTGTGAATGTGTTTCTGGAAGTAGAGATGACTATCCACATTTGTCCATAGATCCCTTATTATCACATCCGTATTTAGCCTAAGTGTGTGACCATGCCCAGTATGACCTTTCAGTATGTTGCTGCCTGACATTTGCTTCATTTCTTTAAGTGTGTGAGCATGCCGAGTATGACCTTTCAGTGTGATGCTGAATGAAATCCACTACATTTGTTGGAGTGTGTGAGCACGCCCAGTATAGACATTTATACTATATGTGTATGGAAAATCAAGCTGTATGTTTACAGCAGGGCTCACCTTTGTGTCATAGATCAACAGGGATCATGCATGCTGTGCCTGCAGGTCTTCCATGTGACACTTTGCATAGACCTGTCAACATTTCTACATACAGGGGGAGCAGCTATTCTTTGTACATTTCTACCCGGGGGCACACCTGATTGTTGCTGTGGGTGTATATAGGATGTGGGTTTCACCTGACACTTATACACATTTGCTATGCCTGCACTGCTATGTACAGGACACCATTTCAGTCTGTACTGTTGCCTATTGTAGTGGCTTGAGGCATACTACTGTACTATGGCATCCAATGTCACTTATATTAAATTGTGACTTCATAGCCTACAAAACCCACATCACACTGCCTAGCCTGATGTTCTCTGTCTGCATAGGCGTGTGGGGGAGGTTACCCATTTGCCTCTTTAGGGGCATGATACAGCATTTCTTTGTGTTTGCATTAGTGTACAATTGTCCTGCTGTGTCTGTGCCACTGAAATGCTATCATGGCTTAATGTTTCAGCACTGTGACTATCGTGCACAGTATCCTGGGTTCGAGCCCAGTCACTGCTTTTTATTTTCATGCTGGGCAGACCAGACTGCTTAAGTAACAGTAAAGCAGATATGAGCATGTTTAACTGACTTTGCTCAACTTTGCCCAATCTTGCCCAACATTGCTCAACGTTGCCTGACGTTGCGCTAGTTGGCACGAGTGATTTTGTTTACATATACTAGATATTGGTAAAAGCTGCTTAGCACTGCTTTATATTGCTTAAAACATGGCAATCATGCCTCAGGTGGTGCTGCAGGGCTGCCTATGTTGGGTGCACATACTACACTCCCTATACATATTTGGAAACAGGTAGTGTCAAGTTAGACATCCCTTTTATTTTATGTGCGAGTCAGAGGGGGGTATCATTTCCAGGGTTCCTACTGAGCCAGTGTATATGCTATGCATTGTCTCTTTGACAAGGCCAAGGCATACTGGGCATGCCTCCTTCTGCCTACTGGGGCAGGCTCAAGTTCTATCTCCTCCAGGTCACTCTGTGCCTGTGCAGGCCTTGGCATTGATGGGGGGCTGTGTGGCCCTGCCCCATGCTGTTCCTGCTGCAGCTGTTTTCGCAGGATCATATTGTGTAGCATGGCACATACCATGACACTTTGGGTACATGTACTTGGTGAGTACTGCAAGGCTCCACCAGATGTGTCCAGGCACTGGAAACATGGCTTAAGCATCCCAAACACACGCTCAATTACATTTTGTGTTTGTGCGTGTGCCTCATTATGGAGTTCTTGTTTAGGTGTGTGTGCATTTCTGATGGGTGTCATCAGCCATTGCTCCAGTGCATATCCAGCACTCCCCACTAGGTGACCGTCAGGGATGTCCCCATTGGCAAATGTCTGGTACAGCTGCAACAGATGCCAGATATGGGAATTGTGGTAGCTTCCAGGACAGCCAGCACACACATTCAGTATTATGCCATGGGCATCACACACAACCTGGCAGTTGATGGAGTGGAAGCCCTTGCGGATGATGTAGGCCCTATGTGCGTGCAGTCAATTGCACCCACTACCTCAGGGTATTCCGCTATTTGATGGAAGAGATGCATATTGCTGGCCAATACCTCAAGGGAATTGGGGAAATATACATGATCACCAACATGTGCTGACATGGCATTCAGGAACTGGTGCAGTACCCTGGATGCTGATGTCTGTGAAATCCCATCACATCACCAGTTGGTCTCTGGAAGGTACCTGTTGCTAGTATTCTTAGGCCAACACATACCTTGGTTTCCACTGGGATGGGTTCCCCTCTGTTGGTTCTGTGTGTGAGGTGTGGCCTGCACAGCTCAACAGTTTGCTGCAGGAGCTCTCTGTCCACTCTATAGCACTCCACTATCTCCAGCTCATGTAGCCTCTGGTAGGTTACCCTGGGTTTGTACACTCTTCTCCGTCTCCTCACTGTGGGTTGCTCAGCAGCATTCACAATGGCACCACCCTCAGCATCTTGCACATGTCACCTTATAATAGCAATGGCAGCCCCTAACATTGTTTGGTCTCAGTTAAGCTTTTTAAGTTTTCACTTCTCTTTGTAGACTGCAGTGTTGCAGTGTTTCTGAGAAAAACATGGGGGAATGTTGTTTGCAGAGTTTTAAGTGCTGGGCTGGGCTAGTGTACTGCCTGTGTAATTGGCTGATTCTGATTGATTTCACCTGGCAGCTCTGCTAGTTCTCCTTGGTTAACTTCCTACTACTTCTTTTCCTTCCTTTTCCCATTTCTGTTTTCCACAGGGGGCAGCGCCGTGCAAACAAGTGCAAACACACACACACGCGCGCACACAGGCTTACACAAGCTTACACAGGCTGAGGCGGGTGCACACTAGTGCATTCGGGCTTAGACAGCCTTACACAGGCTTACATGGGTGCACACACAGGCTTAGACGGGTTTACAGGCTTGCACATGCGCGCACACAGTGTAAGCAGCTTTGCAAGAAACTTTAGTGATAGCCATGGCGTACACCTTCGGTTTCTGGGTTTCAGTTTAGACAACTGTAGACATGCCTCTTCCAGTCCTGAGTAACTCACAGCAAACACATGCCACTCTGCTCCAGTAAGCTTACAGTCTTTTTGATACATACCCCCTCATGATGTCACCTATCTTCTACTCTGTTACTCCCCTAATCCTACTCTTACACTCTAGGGACATGGTTCACATGGCAGGGAAATTTGGGATTCACTATCCTTATACTCATTTGCGTAGGATTGCCTACTAATAGGTTCATAGGTTCATACTAGGCTATCTGCCCTAGGTATAAGCCTAGCCAGAGTGTGTTTGGCTTTCACCACCCATTTTAAATGAATTTTGCTATGCCCTTTTTTGAGGTTAGTATACTCTGCCTCTGTCTAACAGTGACACAGAAGTGATACCCGGGGTAAACCTACAATCTCCCATCCACTCATCAAGATTCCTCTTGAAGAGAGTCAATGAGGGACTCTGCCTAACCTGGACTGGGATTTTATTCCAGAGTGAAGGGAGCCTCTGGGTTATGAATCTGTCCCTCCAGCATGTCCTATTTATTTCAGTGCTGAGGTTCAAGTCTCTCGAGTGCGTAGCTCGATGGGATTTGGATTTTCTGAGGTGCAGCATGTCCATTAATTCCAGGTTGGGCATGGCTTTATACGTCAGGCACAGATCGCCTCTGAGCAGGTGGTATGCCACTGAGTAGAGCTGGAGTTTCTTTAACCGGGCAGCATATGGCATCTGTTTGAGCTCTTTGATCCTCTTGGTGAGGTACTTTTGGGGTCTTTCCAATTGCTGCAGGTGTCTGGTAAGGTACATCCCAAAAGGGGCATTGTACTCAATTATGGGCCTGATGGGGGATGAGTAAAGAGGCACAATGACCTCCCCTGATCTAGATGTGAATCCCTTCATGATTAGGTGGGCTATATAAAATATTTTTCTAACCACTTTGGCCACGTGGTTGTCAAATGAGAGATTGCTATCAACTTGGGTACCCAGGTCCCTAATTACTTCTTCCGTACTTAATGGATTACCACCTATGTGGTAATTTGTGAGCACTTTGTTTTTGCCAAAGGCAATGACTATACACTTTTTGGCATTTAGCTTGAGGCCATGGCTCTGGCACCAGTTGTCTGTTTCTATGAGGCCCTTTTGTAGGATGCTTGTGTCAGCTGGAGAGTCAATTATGGCGCCCAGTTTGCAGTCATCTGTGAACTTGGTCAGCCACAGTCCTTCCATGTTAGCCTGTAGCTCCGAGAAATATATACCGAACAAGAGAGGTCCCAGGACTGAGCCTTGTGGGATGCCACTTGTAACTGGTTTGGAGTCTGACATGGCTCCAGCAATTCTAACCATGTGGGTTCTGTCCTTGAGCCAGTTTACAACCCATCTAGTGACATAGGGGGTTATATTTAATCTGGTGAGCTTATCTGTAATGCCCGAGTGGGGTATTGTATCGAAGTCTTTTGCAAGGTCCAGGTAGGCTGTGTGGACCACCTTCCCCTTGTCAATGGCCTTGGTGACAGTTTCAAAGAAATCAACCAGGTTTAAGAGGCAGGATCTGCCCTTAACAAAGCCTAACTGGGTAGGATCCAGTGTCTGTAGGTCCCCAATATCTTTATTTATGAGGTCCATGATGATCCTTTCCATAGCTTTGCAGACCAAGCTAGTCAGGCTTATGGGGCGATAGTTTCCAGGATCCGTTGAGGCACCACCTTTGTGGAGAGGGACCACTGTTGCTGTACACCACTCTTTGGGTACATATCCTGTAGTAAGGCTGAGACTGAACAGTAGTTTTATGTTTGGGTTTAGTTCTTCTTGGAGTTCATGTAGGACGCAGCCCAGGATACCGTCTGGTCCCATTGATGCTGTGTTTTTTGCTTTGGAGAGGGCGGCTCTTACCTGAGCATCTGAGGTGTTAGGGGGCAGCACTCTGCTGGGATAGATATTTGCCCTTTTGGTGGGGAAGGGGCGGAGAAGTTTGCACTGAACCTGTCAGCTAGGATGTTGGCAATGTCTGTGGGTTTGGTGTATTTTTTGTCATTTTGGACTAATTCTGAGCATATCTGGGAATTCCCACCCAGGTTCCTAACATAACTAAAGAAAGCCTTATGATTATCCTTAGTGTCCTGTGCAATTTTTCTCTCGAAGCTGGCCTTAGACGATTTTATGAGTGCCCGTAGTTTTTTGCTAATACTGATCAGAGATGCCTTCCCCTTTTGGGATTTTGCTCTATCATGTAGTAGCTTCCTCCTTCTATTGTATAGTTTGTTTATGGCTGGGGTCCACCAGACAGGACGCCTAAAATTGTAGGATAGGGTCTTGGTTTTATTTGGGATTAAATGATCCATGCATTCCTGAAGGTGATCATAGAATGCGTTTATAAAGGATTCTGCGGTTGGTTACATCTCTCAGACTGAGCTTCCCCACTTAGCAACCACTACTCAGTAACCATGTTGTCTTCAGCCTGCCATTCACCTGCATGGCAGATGAATATTTTGAATAAAATCCCTATTTGTGGCTTTTATTTTTAGTTTTTCTGGTTTTTAGAGTGCCGCACGTCTGCGCGGTGCTGCGCTATGCTTAAACATCGGAGATCTAGGAAAAAAAATATTTTTTTTATTTTGCAATGGATAAAAATGCCAATGGCCGTATATTTGGCCATTGGCATGCTTCCTCAACTGGATACATCCTTTATTTGGAGCTGTCATAGCTCCGTTTTGCTATTTGCAGAATGGTACTTGGTTGCTAACCGAGTGCATTTTTGCAAATAACACTACTCTTACTCGGACAGGTTAGTGTTTCCTGGATCGCAAATTTACCTAATTTGCATAGCTTTCAGCAGCAAATGAGGTAATTTGCATGAACTAACACTGTCCGTGCAAGAGTTGTTTTAGGAGCTCTCTTGCACGCCCCTGCCGGCTGTTCCTGGATCACTCAGCAGACATGTTGGCTGACTGGAGTCTTACTCTACTCTTAGACTCCATGCAAGCCTTCATGAATCCGGACCAATAAATATCATATCCAGATATATAACAAAGAAAGTAGAAAGGAAATTAAAATACAAAAAAGGAGTCTTTATGAGAAGTACTTACACTAAGAAGGATTGATAGAAAGGATAATATAAGTCATTTTACAACATGATATCAGAGGTAATTTAAAGTTCCTTGCTAGATTAAATAAATACTGGAAGTTATATTAATCTTACTAGTGGCAGTTTCTGCTTACAGAGGGGTAAGCAGTATAAAATTTGGTAAGCAGAGGCAGTGTGGAGATAGAAGTAGGGACGGCTGAAGATTAGTCAGGGTTACTGCAAGGGCATAACCAGTGTGTTTTTAGGTGTCTTTTGAGCTTTTGCTTAAAGAGTGACAGTGAAGGTAGTAGAGTTAAATCGATTGGTAGAAGGTTCCAGTTTTTTCCAGCAGTGTTGGAGAAAAGTGAGTCACCTGCCAAGTTATTGGACTTGCTTATGCTAGCAAGCAGTTCATTAGAAGAGCATAAGGAATTGAGATTATTATAGGGGGTAATGAGGTTAGAGAGTATAGAAATATTTTTGGTTGGTAAAAGATCTTATGGGCAATGGTAAGTTGGGAAAAAATCAGAATGTTTTGCAGTTCAAGCCAATCTAGCTGCTTTAGATTCTGACAGTGGTGAGTTCGATATGCATTACCAGTGGCAAATCTGGCAATGTTGTTGTAGGACTTTGCTAGTTTGAGAAGATTATTTTTTTTTAGGTTAGTGTATATAGCTGAGGTGTAAAGAAGAGTTGGGATTAAATGAGAGTGGGCAATTGTGGTTCTAGCTGTTGGAGTTAAGAAGGGTTTGATTCTATATAAGGAGCCCATTTTTCTGTTTACTGTTTGTATGGTGTTATTTATATGGCCATCGAAGCTGAGGTTATTGTCGATTGTGACTCCTAACAGTTTGGTGGTAGAGTCAGAGGATATAAGGGTGCCGTTGTTGGATTTGACTGAGAAGTCTATAGGGGAGGGCCTACTGGTAGGTGTAAAGAGTAAGAGCTTCATTTTTTGGCGTTCAAAAGGAGGCAGCATTTCAAGAACCAAGCCTCTACTGAGTTGAATACCTTCTGAGTTAGTGAATGTAGTTCTGAAGTGGAGTTGGCAGAACATATGTGTGTAGAATCATTGGCATATTGTATACAGGTGGCTTGAGGGATTGCTACATGAAGGTCATTGATGAATAATGAAAAAAGAAGAGGTCCTAAAATGGAGCCCTGAGGGACTCCAAGGGTGACTGGCAGGTGGGATGATAGTTTGTTCTCCCAGAGAACTGCCTGTTGCCTATTGTTGAGGTAGGACTTAAACCATAGAATGGCTTGGATGTCTAGAGAAACAGATTCAAGTGTATTTATAAGCAGGGGGTGGTTTACCATGTCAAAAGCCTTTGAAAGGTCGATGAGGAGAGCAGAAGAGAGGATGTTGGTATTACGGTTTCTATTAATGGACTCTGTGAAAGATAGGAGAGTTTTGGTGGTACTATGAAATGGTCTAAAGCCATGCTGGCACTTAGCCAGTATGTTGTGTTTAGTTAGGTGGTCTAATAGCTGGTGGTGAATGCATTTTTCCATGACTTTTGCTAAGGGTGATAGTAGAGCTATCGGCCTGTAGTTAGAGTAATCATTAGATTTACCACCTTTATGTAGGCGGATAATGTGGGAGATTTTCCTGATGTCTGGGATGGTTCCCTCATTAATGGTTCTGTTTATAAGGATGGAAGTAGGAAAGGCAACTACTTTGGCTGCTGTTTGCAAGTATTCAGAAGGTAACTGGTGTTCTGAAGGAGTACAATGCTTTAGTTTTAGTATAACTTTGTAGATGAGAGTGGTAGAGATGGGTTGAAATTGGAATGCTGGTAGAGATCCAGGTATAGATGTAGGGAGACTTGAATTGTCAGTGGAAAGCTGACTGGCTAGAGATTATATGGTCTCTGTGAATTAGGTGTTGAAGTTGTTGGCAGTTTGATGTGGGGCATTATGATCAGCGCCTAGAGGGGATGGTGTACTTGAATAGCCAGGGTGAAGGAGTCTAACTATGCTAGTCCAAAATTTCTGTGGATTATTTTGGTGCATTTGCTGTAGTTTACAATGATAGTTCTTTTTGTCAGTGAGTATTGCTTTTTTGTTATGTTTCTCAACTGTCTAAAAGTTTGTTGTTCAGGGATAGTTCTGTTAGCTCTCTACTGAGCAATGATTTGTTCCTAAGTAGAATTTTCAGTCTCGTTACTTTTGAAAGCTGGGGGCTGGTTTGGGCTTCATTCTAATAGATCATTTAGGTGCGTGCTCATCGAGGATTGCTAAAAATTTAGAGTTAAAATATTTAACAGCCTCTTCAAGTGGGAGAATTTTTAGAGGATTCCAGTCACAGGCATTTAGTTCATTTTGGAATAGTACAGGGTTAAAATGTTTCTTGGTTTGTGTGAGCCTGTAAGTAGGGGTGTTAAAAATATATTTCTTTTGCCTTATAATGTAAGTCAGAGTATGATCACTTACATCATCAGGTAATGTTCATACATTATAAGTTTGTGGATGTTTATTAATAAGTATCCAGTCTAAGGTGCTCTCTTTTTTGGTTGGTTTGTTAATTCTGGTTGTGGAGATGATTGTTTGACTAAAGCCATGAAGATAAATATGTGAGGAAGGGTTTTTAGTATTGACAGTTTTCCAGTCAGTATTGAAGTCACCTAGTATTATTGTTTCTTGTGGGTAAGTTGAGGACACCCAACTTAGAATATCTTCTATTGTATTGCTGTTATTGCTGGGGGGTAGGTAGATACAGATGATGTAAAGGGATTTGCTAGGGTTGAGTTGAAGTCTGGAGATGAGGACTTCAGCCTTACTGCCCTGAGGTGGGTTATAAGTTATAGAGGAGATCTGTAGGCCATTTTTAAATAGGAGTGCTACTCCCCCACCCTTACGTTTTAAGCGGTCTTGTCTCAATATGTTATAGCCTGAGGGGATTATTTCATTATCCTTAGTTCCAGGTTCTAACCAAGTTTCTGTAAGGCAAAAGATGTCAAAGGAATGGATATCAAGGAGGGCATGGAGATGGGCTACTTTGTTGTTAATACTGTGGATATTGAGATGTCCTATTAGTAAAGAGTTGGAGAGTCTGGTCTGGGTTGAAAGGGTTGAGGGTGTGGTGCAGTGAATATTTACTGTGGAGGCATTGGCTGGGCCAGGATTTGGGTGGATGTCACCATCTTTTAAGGTGGGGTTCTTTAGCCTAGAAACTGGGTTTTATATATATATATATATATATATATATATAGCTAGTTTGATATTTTACTTTCCTTACTAAGAGGTTATTGTACTTAATGTGTGTGAGTCAATGGAACTTAGCTAGCAGGTAGCAGGGAGTGGAGTTAATGTTTATGTGAATATGGGTGAAGGAAATATTGTGAATGGCTGTTTGTTTTGGAGAGTAGTTAAGGTGGTAGTAATTCACCTTTTCAAAACAGGTTAGGAGATAGGCTGAGGTGAGGGCAGGTATAAATGTGGGTATGAGTATTAAGTTGGTTAGGATAACTTTAGTTGTAGTCTGCATTTTGCTATGATTACCTATACAAATACAATGGAGGTTAGACTGGGATAAGATAATAAAAGAAATAGTAAGTGTGGGAGAGACTTTAAGGAGAGGGAACTGTAATGCTGTAAGGTATGGAAAGCACTTTAAGTAGAGACACTTGAGAGAGATGGAAGAGGAGTGGTGTAGCTAAGTGGAGTAGGTGGTTGGAACAATTGATTGGCAGGATGGGAGAGAGGGTGTGGTTTAGGAAGTATAAGTTAAGGGCTACTGGGGTGGGTGGGAATTGGGGTAGGGTAGAGGAGCAGAGTGAGCCTGCAGGGCGAACGGAGCGGGTTCAGACTAAGAAGACAGGTTTAGAGGGAAAATAATCCATAAGTTGGGAGGTAAGTCCAATGTAAGGTATCTAGGAGGTCAGGGACTAAAATAGCAGAAGGAAAGGAGAGCTGACTAAGAGTGGATTCAGAGGCAAATGAATAAGTACAGGGAGTATCAGAGGTAAGAAGGAGACAAAATATGGTTTAAGAGCAATATTATGGAAGCAAAGTAACTAATGGGTAATAAGATTGTCCTACTGTCCTCTAATGGTCATTCCTGGTAATGTAATAGAGTTTACCCAAAGGGGGGGTTAGAGAGATTAGGGGATAGGAGAGGTGAGAAGAATAAATAGAATTAAAAGCAGGGGGGAGAGTTTTAGCAGAGAGACTAAGGGGATATAGGGAATGTGACTATAAGAGACAATTTGGAGGGGGGTTAACTCTGGCAGGAGGTAATATAATAAGAGACTATGGCTGCTAATAGTCCTGCAGGGAGCATTCACTTAAACAAAATAAGACAGGAGTTTGTTGCAGTTAAGAATGTAGGAGTATTTTGTACATACTTCCAAATAACTATTCCTGCTTCCCAAGGCAGTACAACATAGGGAAGACAAGGCTCTTTTCAAGCGCAGGAAGAGGTATCAGATACTTTACAGAAATCAGGACTATCTCTGGGCCTCAGGTAGACAGCAGGACAATGAAGCTGGGGGGTTTACACTGGCAGGAGGGTTGCATGCTTAAAGGAAGCAGAGAGGGAAAAGTTTAAGAAAACTGCTCAATGGATACCCATGTATAATTAAAGCAATGGCAGTTTTACACAGATATAGTTATATACACTACATGCAAAAAGACTTCAGAGTAGCAATTAGGCAATACCTAAATAAACATATGTAAAATCAATATCTAAATAATCATAAAAAATCATGAGTAGTTTTCAGAAAAGCAATTAGGCAGTATCTAAATAATCAGAGATAAAAAGCCAGATAGGATATAATGTAACTAGGCATACTCTAAGTTATATTATACAAAATAACCTATATATGTGCTTCTATACGAGTCCTGGCACTTTAACAGTAGTCTAGCTAAACAAAGTGGTAGCACATAATTTAAGAAGAATGGCTCATAAAGTCAAACAGTAACAATCTAACCTGTAAACTATGAGTAGAACTCAGTCATATCTAGGCGAGACCACTAAGAAGCGTTTGCGTTAAACAGCCCTTTAGATAATAAGAATTCAGATGGCAGCATATCCTGAGGGTTGAAGCGCTGGGGGCGAGAGTTTCTTAGAACTCATTAAAAGAAATAGTGGAATGGCTGGGGACACTGCTTGCCTACGAGGATCCTGCTGTGCTGATTTAAATAAGCAAGCTAATAACATAGCAAATGCTTGCTGTCTAACTGCTAGAGGTTGTACAAATGAACTTTTCTTTGCTTATGTGTTTAATGAGGCTGTCATGAACTAAAGGAGCAACAACGTTAAATTGTGTTGAGAACAGTATTTAATAGTAGTACAGCTAGAAATTTAAAAGAGGACAGCAGAGGCTAAGCTCAACACTGGTGCTGACATCTCTAACGTACTCTAAGAGTATGACAAGAAAGTGCTTTTGTCTGGGGAAACCTTTTCCTTGAAGTACTAAATGATGTTGTAGTTGTTACTAGCATAAATGACATATTCCTTTTAATGGTTTAATAACTGATTAACACCATAAGCTAGGAGCATTCCCAGGCAAAGTTAGCATAGTCTGCATATCAAGACTGTGATTTGCTAGCTTTTCCGAACCATGACAGACTTCACTTTAATTTTAGTGGCAAGTTACTTGATCTAGTATTAGTTTCCTAGGCTACTGGCCAAGAATAGCAGCAGATGTTCCTACAATAATATTCTTAATGGTAACTATTTAGTAACTGCATTTCATTCAGCTTTAGCTATAGTTTTAAAACTTACCAAGTAGGTCATTCTTTCCATGGTCAAAGCTTTAGAAAGAAAATGACAGGTGTTACAGGCATCAACAGTAGGGTGGCCACGGTGGTGCAGTGGTACAGTGGTTAGCATTGCCACCTCACAGCAAGAGGTTCTCTGGTTCAATCCTTGGCTGGGGTGCCTTCTATGTGGAGTCTGCATGTCCTCCCTGTGGTTGTGTGGGTTTCCTCTGGATGCTCTGGTTTCCTCCCACATCTCAAAGACATGCTGTAGGTGGATTGGATACTCTAAGTTGGCCCTAGGTGTGAGTGCATGCATGTATGTGCCTTCCGTGGAAGGTTGGGCACTGGGCTGGCAACTCAACACTGTAAAACTCCACTGTCAATCATGAGCAGACGGGTGATCTGCTGTGGCAATCCCTAACTGGGAAAAGCCGAAAGAAGAAGTTACAGGCATCAACAGTAGCAGTATGTATGAATACAGTTGAAAAACACACAAGGTAGCGATAACGAGTGAAGCCAACGAACTGGACACCGTTCTGTAATACAACAAGATTTTATTGAAAGTAAGCACTTTCGGTAGAGAGCAATCTCTCCACCTTCATCAGACAACTCAATGTGCTTAAAGAATCACCTTATAACATAACATTTGATTGATTAATTGCTTAATTGAAACAATTGGAAATGGCTATATTACAACATTTTTCGCAATAAATCAATTTTGCATACCAGGAAATCCAAAAACAAGCCATTATGTATGAACAATTCAATAAAAGCTATTAAATTAAATGATTTAACCTTAAATTACCATTACTTTAGCTTAAGCAACATGAACATAAGCATTAAAATTAAAACTAAAACTTTAAAAGCTATAAAACTTTTATATATGAGCACATACATGCCATTGACATTCTTGACATGAACAATGCTCTTGCGAAGCATGTCAATTCCTTCTCTGACCACTCAGTTATGTTTACTGCAATTCAACAAGTGCAACCACAAATCAGAGGTGGCCCTTGGCAATTACAGCTGGAGGAACAGGAAGTATTCTGGCAGATTCGTACCTCATCATATATCTTTCCAGGTCTCAATGAGGTGGTGTCTATTAAGTGCATTTTGAAACTTAAGGCACTAAAGAGATAGGATTATTAATTAATGAGTTGGGAGTAGTTCAATGTCCTTATTACTTTTTGGCTTGGAATGGTGTTGTTATGTCCCCTTCGAGAATGGACCATCAAACACTTAAAATACCTAGTATATATATTTCTACTGCGAACGTCTTTATATGGGTTCGACTTAGGTATTAGTAAATGATGGTTATAGGACTTGATATTAATAGTCCAGAAATAGGTGTTACAGAATTTTCACCATTTTCACATTTTCTTATATATGCGCCCTTTATGAGGTATGCAAATAGTTGTATTGAAGCCCAAATGATGTTAACTAACATGAAATGCTAAAATATTAAAATATGGTAGGTTTGGTGGATAAAAGAATAAGGCATATGCACATATGTAAACATAGATATCGTTATGTAACCAAGTTAACATATAAAAAAGGGGGGGGGGGTTGATGCTGTCTACAATTATTGAATAAATCTTTCCAAAGGGATTAAAGGTTTTTAAACAAGTTTTAACATTTCAAATAATCACATATTTGAGAAATATATACTAAATATCTAAGTATTTAAATCCCTTCTGAGTTCTGTATATTAACACACCAATACATACATACATACATATATATTTAAAAATACACACATATAAGTGAGGTGTTCTGTGTTGTTCTGCGTGTTTTAAAGTTTTATAGCTTTTAAAGTTTTAGTTTTAATTTTAATGCTTATGTTCATGTTGCTTAAGCTAAAGTAATGGTAATTTAATGTTAAATCATTTAATTTAATAGCTTTTATTGAATTGTTCATACATAATGGCTTGTTTTTGGATTTCCTGGTATGCAAAATTGATTTCTTGCGAAAAATGTTGTAATATAGCCATTTCCAATTGTTTCAATTAAGCAATTAATCAATCAAATGTTATGTTATAAGGTGATTCTTTAAGCACATTGAGTTGTCTGATGAAGGTGGAGAGATTGCCTCCTAGCGCTTTTTCAATAAAATCTTGTTGTATTACAGAACGGTGTCCAGTTCGTTGGCTTCACTCGTTATCGCTACCTTGTGTGTTTTTCAACGGTCCTTTTATGTATGAATACAGTGTGCTGAAAATCGATTAAGTGTAATGTTTCTGACATCACATAGTGTAGCATACAGTGCGCTGAAAATCATTTAAGTGTAATCTTTCTGACATCACATAGTATAACTCATTACTGGAGACACTGCAGCAATTAGCATCCAATGCCTAGAGAATACTAGAGTTTTCAGCATCACTTCACTGCAAGTAAGACAAGGTCACTAAACTGTATGGTAGGTGTTACTCCAGATGCAATATATTTTCCTGCAATGGCCAATGCACTAAAATGTCTCCACAGAAGTACATAACAAATCTGACATAATCATGCAGAAAACACAGCATGATTACATCAAGTAACATCAGATCTATTGTCTCTGAATCTACCAGATGAGTTGCACTTATTTTTGAGACCTGCTTATGTTTGTGTAAACACATGTTGTCAAGGCAACTATAGCAGTGCATGGCATATATCTGATAAAACAGCTCTTGCATAGGAATCTCTGAACTTTATATTCCCTCTTGTAGAATAATCATTCTTGGCATAAGCAGTGGCTGCTACAATGACGTGGTTTATTACACTGTGGAAGTGGACAGATGCCACTGTTTCTTCATAATAACACATCACTGTACAAAGTCATAACAATTCCCATTATTTCTTAAGTTTATACAATGACTGTTTTTGCTAGCTTAGCCAAGGACAAAGAACAGCATTATCTGAGCATCATAGCATTGATATTAATGAGGTCATATTGTCTCTGGGGCATAACTCGGTTCTCAAACATATGTTTGTTTCCAGGAATGAATTATTGTTATTATTTCAAACTTATTTTATTAGGCAACCAGACATATTTCAAAATCAATTGTTCTCATTTGCATTTTAAGGAAGGGAAACAAGGGTTGCTTACAGAAATATAAAAAGGGACATGGAAAAACACCAAAAATGATACCAATGCCAAAGTAAGACTTGCAGAATAGAAATGTGCACAGATATGTACAATCATTGCTTTTAATGTGACCATTACACCCCTATTTCTGATTTCAGGAGTGTCTTAGGAATATAGAAAGTGTTTGAAAATGACACAAATTTTGTGAAGGCATCTACCATAACACTGAAACAATGCAGGCCCGATTTAAGGTGAGGAAGGCAGCTGTCTTGTGAAGAGAAACAGTTTTGCAGTGTTACTGTCTCATCCGTCATAATGCTGAGTACTGCAGTCACTAAATAAATGCTGAATTGTTGGCAGGAATGTTATTCTGTTATTAAGAAACAAATTCTTACTGTAAATCTTATTGAAGTTTATGAGAATATGCATGTGCTTTATTTAATACTATGTCTGGAAGTGTGTAGCGGGAATACAGTGCTTTTTGCTACAGACTCACGGAATGCTGTCTCCAGAACTAATGCAATAACTTTTCTTTCATTAAACATTCTTAATGCTAATAACATAGTTATAACCATACCTCTCAACTGTTCAGATTTTGCCTCATATTTTTGGTCTGTTCTTTATAAAATTTGTACTTTTCTGTCACATTACTAAGATTTGAAGTCACAGAATAATACTAAATAATGACAGACGTTCTAGTTTTAACTTCAAATCCTTCAGAAAATCTATAACAATTCAATACCTGTTACTATATAAATTTAAGTTTATAGGAACAATTTTTAAAATCTGACAGTATTGTTGGGCCTTTGTCCCCCACATTTTCTGGCTTTGTCCAGATTTCTTGCACTGATAGGTTGAGAGCTTTGATAATATCTACAGTACCAGCATAATCAGGACATCACAGTCTAACATAAAATTATATCAAATTTATATTTGCTGAACTTTTGTGTAGTTTGGTTATTTCTTCACTGGGCTGGTAAACTGGTCACAGGATCACTTTTACAGCTTCAATCTGCTGCAAAAAGACAAAAATCAGTGCAGAACACTGACAAACATACAAAAGTATCATTCAATTCCTACATACAATAATCACAGAAAATCAAAGTAAAACACCAAACAGAAGCATAGACCATGGTGTAAAAACATCTACTATTCTAATATGATAGTGTGATAAAAGATTAATGCTTATTAGAGTTGAGAGCTCCTATATTAATCTAGAAAAATAAAGGGCAGTGCATAATTAAATATCAACAGCTGCAGTGTTTACAATATTTGCAGTTAGTACAGAAGGTTAAGACTGTGCACTGTGGTACAGGGTTTGAGTCCTTCAATATTAATTTGCCTACTGTTGACCCTTGAACAAATCACAATCCCAGTGCTTAGAAGCAACTGAGAATTTGATATAGGCTCCTCAATGGTCCCCTGGACTGCAAGCCTCATAGCTGCCTAGGGACCTGTCTAACCTATAACTGTTTCTTACCAAACTACAAATAACACCTAAACAAGAGTGAAATTGCTGTAAAATGTAAATATCATCTTTAAATTAAGTACATTTGCAATCAGCTGACATGTTATGTGAGTCAAGATCTAACTTGATTGCAAATGGTTAATTTTCTAAGGTTATAAGGTGATATGTACAATACTAATGGGTCAGTTTTAGAAATTGTTCTTCTCCTAATTGCTAGAAAACAAGATAGTTTGCAGAAAAAGGTTCTGTCTTGCACCATAGAACATATGATTTCAAGTTTACTTTTAGGGAAGGGCAGAAAGAGTCAATGATTAGTTTTAATGTTTTTCCCCACAGTAGACATTGGTGATATATGCTAGACTGCCACGGTCATGTGTTTGTCCTAAATCCATACCCCTTCCTAATGACATCATATTTTAGTGGATTTGGCCAGCTGTTTTCATTCCCTTCTGGCCTAGGGAAACTAGCCCCCACCCTTAGCTGGTTCATGAATCATGGAGGGAAGGAATGAACCAGAGCGCTTTCAATGCTGTTCACAGTGGCTGAGTTGCATAGCTGGTTTCGGTGTGCCCTAACTATCCCATGAATGCCCAGTTGGAAAACATGAAGAGCATGGAAATGGTGAGGATCAAAACTGCTACAACCCTGGATGTGAGGTATAAGCACATAAATGCCCCTTCTTCAACTGCTGGGTGCCCCACAGTCTATACCTGATAGTGGTATGAATGCTTCTGCCCCTGAGCATATGCCCCCTTCCCTACCACTGAGGGAGGGAGAACAGGCTGTAAGATGCTTCATTCCAGATCCAGAAGGTACCTCAGCTGTTACTTCAGTTTGTGTTACCTGGGCTGTAGTCAATGTAGCAGGCACCTGCTAGCTTAAAACGAGTGATTAAATTAATAATGATCTTGTTGTTACAAAGACATGCATCTGGAGCTTTTCTCCCTGGGAGTCCACTGAAAATTGGCTTTGTTCCAAGTCGTATTTTCCTGGTTAACAAATGTTAAAATAAAAATAAAATAAATAAAAATAAATTGTGACATGTAATCAACTGCACTGAGTGACAGCGACAGTCTCTGCTATCTGAAAAGTAAATGGCGCTCACTATTGTATTCTCATTTTCTGAAGTGGTACAGAATTACAAGGTATAATTAAAGTAAGAATTACTAAGTGTCATTAAAGCAATGACAGGTAATGCATATTCAAGAGTAATGCCTACAGCTTGTTTAGCTGTTTAGCTTCCTTAATAAAAAGATATGTAAGGCAATAAGCAAATTTAAGTCAGTGAAGATTATCAACTTTGATCTGTACAGGTTTATGAAATGATAAGTTCTGAGACAGCAGAAAACTAATGAACATTTCTTTAATATTAAAACTAGGAAAATAGTTTTCACATAGGTTTGTGACTAGAAGGGGTGATACACTGGATAACCTATTAGGGTACCAAATATAATTTAAATTCTCTTTACAGGGTTGGCAGTTAATCATGTTCTAAAAGAATCATCTCCAAATCAGACTAAAATCTGAATTTAAATATTGTTGAATCCTGCAAGAAGAAACATATGCATTAACTATCATTAGAATAAAGATTACAGTTTATGTTGGGCTTGTCCCACAAAAGGTTAATATATAAAATAAACTATAATGCTCCAGGCACTGATCCATGAGAGATTCCCTTTGTAAAGCATTTCATTTCTCATAAGGTGTTACAGACTACAGTCTAAAAACTTCTATTGTGCAAACACATTTTGAGCACCCTAGGATGTTTTCAGAAAATTCAGAGAAGGCAAGCTTCGGGATTAGAATATGATTAGCACATTAAAAAGCCTCTTCCATATTAGTCATAATTAAGTTGGTCGGACAATATGGATTCTCTAATGTGTGCCAGTCATGTGCAATTTTTCAGATGAGATGTTAAACCGAGGTCCCATCTCCTTGAGATGGTGGTAGTTGCTGTAGATGTAAAAGATCTCAAGACACCTATCAAAAAGAGTATGGAGGAAGTTTCCCTGGTACCCTGGCCAAATTTCCCATAGTAGTGTGAACACCACTTCATGTTTCTCCTGAAAAGAGGCCAATAGCCTAATCAGACTAACCCAATCAGCAAACAATAAGTAAATGATTCAGATAAATCAAATTCTGCATCATGCCTTTGAATCTGAACCATTGTTAAAATGGTGGATGAGACATTAGTTTTAATAATGGAATTTTTGGTGTTGGAAGGCAGGAAATGTTAAAAGTGTTGTTAGAGGGGGCTAGATGGATAATGATTAATGTTTCATGGAATTTATCACATGACTGTCTAATCTGGCTGCTTGAGAGGATTCTGGAAGTGAATTTCTTAAATCTAGATATTCAACATACTTTCTAAAAGGTGTAGGATTCTCTAGATAAACAGTGTGAGGCTTTTCTGAGGTGTGAAGGCTTGCAGAATCTGAGTAAATTCTAGCACTGATTTTGGCGCCGATGGTGAATATTGTACTTATCACTATTTCTTGTTTTCTTCTTTGATTCTTTACCAGGTCTAATTAAACTGGGGGTTATCTGGAGGATTGTTTCCTTTTTACTCTTAATTTTATTAAAAGGCATAATCTATCTTCTATGGCAAAAAAGAATTGTAGTGTGTTTAATTTTAGCAGATGGAAGTTTAGGGAGAGAGAGATACTCAGTCTAAATGTAAAAATATATATATATACTGACCTACAGCAGAAGAATTAAGGATTCATTTGTTAGGAAAGCAGATCATGGAAAGAAGATATACCCTGGGATTCATAAATGCCTGCGCAAAATGTACACCATTCTGAGTAAACAAACAACACAAGTATAACTCATACCTGCTTACTCCCAATGTTAGCTTTCCTACTGGTTTTCTTGCAACCTTCATTACTGAGGGAGATTCATAAAGGTTACTGCAAAGTGCAGACTACAGATACATTTAGTATAATCTTTCTGAGTGACTAATGTGGTAGGGATGTTCTTGAATAGAGATTGTGTACAATTAGTGTAGGCATTAACGAATTGTGTCCATAGATATAAAAAGATAAGGATATATGGTCATATCTCAAAGAAGCACCATACCAGATACATAGTAACAAACCCAGCCCAAGCCCCACCTACCTTAGTTTTAAAAATGGATGACTGGCAGATGCCCACATCCATGAATCAACTCTTGAGCCTAATAGAATAATATAAGGTGATATACTAATCTGGTATAGACAATACACGTGAACAGAAGAAAGCTAAAATACTAGAATCAGCTAAAACACTAAGCAGATGGATTAGTAATAATAATTTAGTTGATTTAATACTAATAGCAAAAGATAAGTTATTATTCATCAATCATTATTCTTAAGTGTATGGGATACAAACTAGAATTAACAGGATTTATTCCTCTATAGAGTTACCAAAGTAAATTATTTTAAAACTATTCCTTGCCCTTTATTTGATCATAATACTCCAAGTATTACTATATTAATGGATATGAGGAAATTTCAGATTATTTATAGAATCCCAGGATATATGATGAAATTAAAATAATTTAAGAGTTATCTTAATGAATAAATCAGGATTTTTTTTATCTTTGAATGATAATGGTCAGGTTAGTAAAGTCATACTGTGGGACTCCTTAAAATTTCGTATTAAATATAGTAATAAAATAAACAGTGCAATAAAGAGTTGTTAGAAATATAAGATGAAATTTATTTAGTTAGTTATTATTTATTTATTTATTTGCTGTCATTTGATTCCTGGGAAAGTCTGACTGGGTAGAAGCCCATTTTTAGTGGAGGACCAAGGAGAAAAGTTGTGAAATATGCAAAACGAGATCTGAACAACAAACCAAAAAAATTAGACAATACTGATGTGACGTCATTAAAAAATTAATGATAAAATATCAGTTTTAACAAATAAAGTGGAGATAACTTTAGAAAAAGATAAAATTGCACAGTTATTCAATGACCTGCAAATCTGCATAGATTAGTTAATAGAAATAAGACATTAAGCAAAAAGGATTTTTTTTCAATCAGTAACATCCAAAATCATCACACTGTAAAGTTTACTTCAGACATTGAGAAAATGCTTAATATTTTTAAAAAATCCATAGAAATCTTAATTATGATAAAATAATAATCCCAATGATTACAAAAATGAACAGGCACTTAAATAAAAAGGTTGTTAATAAACTTAATGACCAACAAATATCTCTGTTGAATAAGTCTATTACCCTAATATAAGTTGTAGAAACTTAAAAAAAGGAAAAAAAAAATAGTAAGGCACCAGGGTTAGATGGTTTAAGCATGGATTTATAAAATCTGCTACTGTTAAATATTTTAGAATTACCAAGTGACATTTTCAGGAAAATTCACAGTGACAAAATAATTCCTTCATCATGGAAATTTTCTGTAATCTCACCTATACTTAAACAAGGAAAGGATGATAAGTCAGTTTCCTCATACAGGCTTATTTCATTATTAAATGTAGACTATAAAATACTTACTTCCATCTTTGCTACAAGATTAAGAGACATAGTAGATAAATCAATTGATAAAGATTAAACAGGATTTGTAGTCAATAGATTAACATATGATAATATAAAAAGGCTAGTAACTATCTTTGATTTAGCAAAATGAATGAAAATGAAATTGGTCCTAATTAGCATAGATATTAAGAGAGCTTTTGATTCTGTAGATTGGAACTACTTGTTTAAAACTTTAGAATCATTTGCATTTCCAGAACAATTTATTGAAATATTTAAAAACCTGTATAGAGACTCCAAAGCATATGTTAAAATTGGATCTTACATTTCTCAAGTATTTACTTTAAACAAAGGCAAACTTGTTGGTATCCCTTGTCCTGTCTATTTGCATTATCAAACCCTTTGCTAATAGTACAAGGAGCTATGAAAAAAATGATGGATTCTCAGTTAACAAGGATTGTCAATCTAAAATAAACTTTTTTGCAGATTATATTTTACTAACTATAGGAGATTTAAATTATTCCATTGAAATAGATGAGGAAACTGAAAAGTTTCAAAAAGTATAGCTGCTGAAATGTAATAATAATAAAACTGAAACTTAAGTGTTAAATCAATTACTAAATAGTAATTTTAAAGATAAATATAAATATAATTGGGAAGGAAAATAAAATATTTAGGAATAAAAATCTATCAAGATATGAGTAAGATTATAAATAATAATTTTGAAAAAGATAATTGAAGAAATTTTATATATAAAAAAATGATTTTTTTTCCTTTTGAAGACAGGTTAGTACTTATTAAAATTATTATACTATCCAAGATTATTTATATTACATTCAGTATCTTTAACACCTGACAAAAACTTTTAAAGAAAATGGAAAAAAAAGTTAACTTCATTCTTGTGGTATCTTAAAAGGCCAATAATTGCTTGTAGAAATCATAAGATTATGCAAAGATGGTGGTATTAGCTTCACAGATGTAGAATCTTATCATATTGCTGCAAATTTTAACTCTATTATACTCTGGACAGACTCAATCTACATTAGTCAATGGAAAACCATTCAGGAGCAGATTATACTAAATTTATTTCTTTATTTATTTAGCATTTATTTACTGGGAAAGTCCAACTTGAAACAAAGCCAATTTTTAGCGGAGGCCCAGGGAGAAATGCTCCAGATGCATGTCTTTGAAACATGGGAGGAAACTGCAGCACCCAGAGGAAACCCACACAAATGCAGGGAGGACATGCAGACTTCACACAGAAGGCAGTTCAGCCAAATGTCGAACCAAAGAACCTCTTACTGTGAGGTGACAACACTACCGCCAAATACTTATAAGTTTATCAAATATAACAAATTTGAAACATGTATGTGACAGATCCACATAGTCCACCTGGTTTTTGTTATGCCTTGAGCCACATATCACTGTGTATGTTTAATTATTGCTGGATTGATTACAATGCCTCAAGCCACATATCACTGTGTATGTTTAATTATTGCTAGATTGATTACAATGCCTCGAGCCACATATCACTGTGTATGTTTAATTATTGCTAGATTGATTACAATGCCTCAAGCCACATATCACTGTGTATGTTTAATTATTGCTAGATTGATTACAATGCCTTGAGCCACATATGACTGTGTATGTTTAATTATTGCTAGATTGATTATTGCTAGATCTTGATATGCCACTACCTCACTATATGCTGCTAATATTGTAACACTACAATATGCTTAAGAGCAGGCCTTGCTCACTGATTACTGGTATTACTGAACTTTTGTTAACCTATAAGTTGTTTATCAGCTTAAAATATGTTTACCAGAATGTGGGGATTTCAAGGAGGAACTATATCACAAGTTTGTGAGCTAACTGTTCTTTGAAAAAGGGAAGTAAGGCACAAGACCAGACATTACGAGACTTGTTTACAACTTAGGAAATGATCTGTAATTTTCTAAAATATTTCATCAACTCATGATAAGCTTGTGATCTATGTCATTAGTTGAACCTATTGACCTTATTGTTTGTTCAAGACTATAAAAAGCTCAAAGGCTAAAATGGAAATCATCATCATCTGGCTTTGATCACAGTACCAGCCTGAACTGAGCTTAGAGCCATTTTGCCAGTGTCGGCCTTGCCTTGACTGAACAGATAGCTGCACTGGATAGGATTGAAGTCTCCCTATCAGTGGCAAAGATGATTTTGATTATGCATATGCTTGTAAGTACATGATTTATTAGTCTTTTTCTGTTTATCTAGTAAGTTTTTGTTTAATAAATTGTTAAGTTTGAGCCTTGGTGTCTTGTGTCATTTCTAATCCTGTATTAATCTCAGACTTTAAAGTAATGGACTAGTTCATTTGGCGCAGTGAGCAGGGTCTGAGGTTTGCAGTGGAAATGTCACAACAACAATCAATGCTTTTTCCTTTAAAACATATAGGCATAGGCAAGAAGGATGTTGTGTCAGGTACCCCAAATAAGGTGGGCATTGGTACTATGATGCCAGCATTGTTTGGGAAATGGGATCCTCTTGCTAAGGTATTAAGTCAAGTTTCACCCCCTCCTTCCCCAAAACCTTTGCAAGAAAGACCTAAGGCAGACCCTGATAGTCTAGCTAAGGCTTTATCAGAGTTAAAATTGGATGATAAGGGGGAAAAGGTGAAGGAGGGGGTGGGAGCAGCCAGATGGCTGTTCTTTGAGGCAATTCAGGAATTAGATAGAGATGTAGAGAAACTAAAAGAAAAAGTCCTAGCAGTAGAAGAGCAATGTAAAGAACACAAGTATACACACAAATTGGATAGAGATGCCTTGGAGAAGGCAGATATGACACTTGCTAAAGTAGGAGAGGAAGCTGAACACTGGAAATCTAATTCAGTGACTCTAGCTACTTGGATAATTCAACAGCATAGACAACGAAATGGGAGAAAACTACGCCATCCGCCCTCAAGGCCCCAGGTTCGTGCTTTGCTGTGTAAGGCAGAGTTTGACCCCGAGAAGTGGGAAGGTGATCTCTTCTCAACTTATTAGGGTGATAGTGATTTTGAAATAGTAAATTCTCCATCAGTGGAGGCACGTCATGTTATTGAGAGAAAGGGACAGTGCACTGGGGGGGTGGCGCCACAACAATGGGTTGAGGTGCGGAGTTATACCCAAGCTGAATTATTAAATGTAATCCAAATCTATAAGCAAAAACTGGGGGAAACTGTCATAGCATGGTTTCTTCGGGTTTGGGACACAGGGGGAGAAGCAGTGTCTCTAAATGCTGAAGAGATGCACCAATGTGCATGCTTGTTGTTCCACCCACGTTTAAAGCAAATAGTAAACAATGTGAACCATGATGATCCCCAGGTAAATACAATGGTGGTGTGGTTAGCCATGGCTTTCCAAGCTACTTGGCCTGACACTACAGCAGTAGCTGATGAACATAAGCCTTGGAAAACAATAGCAGAGGCAATACAGCAGTTAAGAGAAATGCCTATGTTGGCTGCCATTTATTCATTGGAATTAAAGAATGGGGCAGTAGTGCTTCCGAAAGGACCAGATGCACAAATAATGACCAGCAATATGAGAAGTAAATTGATCAGAAATGCACCACAGTGGTGGAAAGGGCAGCTGATGGCAGCCCTAGCAGACGATGTAGGTCAGCAGGTATGGGATTTAATAGTCACTTTAAATCAAATGGCAGAATTAGTGGAAGAAAAAGAACAGAGAAGAGCTAGAAAAGCAAATGCAGAGAAACCAAATGATAAATCTGGTGAAAAAGTCACAAGAAAGCAAATGTTTCTGGATCTATTAAGGTGTGGGGGGGTAGAAGTTGCAGAAATAGATGGGATAGCTACTGAGGAATTCTATAAAAAATGAAAGCAAAAACAAAAAGAGAAAGGCTCAAGCTCTGCAGGCAAAAAACAAACCCCTACAAAAAGTCCAACCAGAAGTACCACTGAAGGGAAGGTAGGGTGGAATCAGTTATATCCTGACATCCCTACTGATGAGGAGTTAGCACAGTGGCAAAAGGGGGAGTTTAGTGATGAGAGAGATTGGGGAGAAAAGGAATGGAGAGCCCCAGTTGAAAAAACAGAGACAAATTGACTAATAGGCGTGTCCCCAGTAGCTAGGGGTACGGTAAGAGAAATTACACCTGGGGACTGACACCCTTACGTACCTCTTACCATTTTTTGGAGGGGAGGGCCACAACATGTAATGGCTCTGGTAGACACAAGATCAGAAATAACCATTTTTGCAGGCAACCCCCATAAATTTTGTGGGCAATGTGTAGAGATCGATGGCTATGGGGGGGCAAAAACACTAGGTACCAAAATCAAGGTTAAGATAGCTTTCGGGGATGGTGTTCCTATTTCCATTGAAGCAGTAATAGCTCCAGTACCTGAACACATTTTAGGAATAGATGTGTTAAAAGGTAGAACTTTGGAAGCCACTGTAGGGCCATTTAGGTTTGGAGTGCGGCATTGTTCAGTCAACGCAGTTAAGGCTGTAGTCCAAGGTAATGCTAAGTGGGAACCACTTTATATTCCCACACCTAAAACAATAGTAAACATCAGACATTATCGTATCCCAGGTGGGCATGCTGAGATCACTGAAACGATCCAAGAACTGCTTCGGGTTGGCATACTTAAGCCAACTGTGAGTCCATTCAACAGTCCGGTATGTCCAGTAAAGAAACCTGGTGGATGACCGTAGATTATCGAGCTCTGAACAAGGTGGCCCCACCTTTATTGGCAGCTGTTCCAGATATTGTTATGATTGTGGAAAGATCGTCTCCATCTGCTGGGCCATATCATGCAGTTTTGGACTTAGCAAATGCTTTCTTCTCCATTCCAATAGCAGAGGAAGCAGAGCCCAATTTGCTTTTACTTGGGAGAGGAGGCAGTGCACCTTCCAAGTGTTACCACAGGGATATCAGCACAGCCCTACCCTGTGTCATGGACTGGTGGCTAGAGATATAGCCAAGTTACAACTGGACAAAGTGACTATTTTTCATTACATTGATGACATAATGATTACTGGAGAAAAGTCTGATGTAGATATCACATTAAAAACTGTAATTCAGCACCTTCAGAGCAGAGGGTGGGCTATAAATGAAAATAAAACACAACAAGGGACATCAGTAAAATCCCTTGGTATGATTTGGAATGGAGTGAAAAGGGAAATTCCTGTAGCGGCACTAGAGAGTATTCAGAAAATTGCAGTCCGAAAGATGAAACAGCAGGCACAAGCCTTCTTGGGAGCAATGGGCTTTTGGATGCCATTTGTACCTCACCTTGGACTGATTTTGCGGCCCATTCACTATGTAACAAGGAAAAAGTGTGACTTTCAATGGGGTCCCAAGCAGCAAACAGCTTTTGAAGAAGCAAAAAAGGCCTTACAGCAGATTGTGGGGCTGGGCCCAATTGATCCACAGCAACCCTTTATCCTGGAAGTAACTGTTGCCAATAATGTAATGTCTTGGGGACTGTGGCAGAAGGATGACACTGGGAAAAAGAGACCATTGGGATTTTGGTCCAAATCCCTAATTGGAGCACAGGTGAGATACAACCCCCTTGAGCAACATGTGCTGGCAGTGTACACAGCATTGATTCATGTGGAAGGAATAATTAAACAACAAACAGTGACAGTTAAGATAGACTACCCAATCCAGGGGTGGTTACGAGATAATAATTTAATGAAAACTCTACTAGCACAGTCTCCGACTGTACAAAAATGGAAGTGGTATTTACAGGAAAGGGCCAACATCATACCTGGAGTATCTCAAGTACAACAGTTGGCTGGACTCGTAATTTTGGATGATACTGATGCAACAGAACAACAGTGACATGAGCTTCCAAAGTCACCAATTACTGAAGGTCACCATTTGATAATTTAGATGCAGAAAAACAGAAACACGCATGGTTTACTGATGGTTCTGCTAAAATTGGATCAAATGGCAGGACCTGGACTGCAGTGGCTTATTGCCCACGAACAGAAACCGTGTTGTTTGATGAAGGTACTGCCGGTTCAAATAATCAGGCAGAATTACGAGCTGTTGCCCTAGTCATTGATAGTTTATCATCTGGAGATGAAGCGTACATCTATACTGACAGCTGGGTAGTTTTTAAAGGACTGACAACCTGGTTACCTGCCTGGCAGCAGCAGAACTGGAAGATCCATGGCAGACCTCTGTGGGGAGGCTCAGAAGATTGGCAACAGATTTGTGAAAAAGCTCAATAATGCAAAATCAGTGTTGGACATGTAGATGCCCATACATCACTTGTGACAAATGAAAGGAGGCATAACCAGCAGGTAGACAAGATGGCTGCAGTACGTGTTTCCAAAGAGAAAATCAAAAGTGCTAGTATGGCAAGATGGGCCCATGATCAGAGTGAGCACTTGGGAAGAGATGCAACAATAAAATGGAGACAAAGGCATGGTATTCAGTTGAATAAGGAAATAACTACAGATGTTATAAAGCAGTGTGAAATCTGTCAAATAAATAAACAAAAGCAACTGCAAGCAGAAGCATGTGGACACATTCACCGAGGCAGTCGTTCAGCACAAATCTGGCAAATAGACTTTATTGGTCCTTTACCACTGGATCAAAATCAGCAATATTGCCTAACGATGGTGGACAGTTATTCAGGATTACTAATGGTGTCTCCATGCAAAAAGGCAAACCAGCAAGCAGTATTAAAAGGATTGAATAAATTATGTGTGACATATGGGATTCCCAGTGAAATCCAAAGTGACCAAGGCAGTCACTTTACCGGAGCAGAAGTTCAAGAATGGGCGAAGGAAAATGGAGTTCGATGGGTGCTGCATATCCCATATCATCCTCATGCTGCTGGTTTGATTGAAAGGTATAATGGGCTCCTTAAAGAACAAATCTGAAAGAATACAAGTGATGGGACGTTACGAGGCTGGGCAAAAGTATTAGAATTAGCTGTGAGCCAACTGAATAATAGGCCTCGAAAGCATCAAGAAACCCTCTTGCAAATGCATATGAATGACATTCGGTCCAACTGTTGTATTTTGAAATTAGAAAAGCTGAACCCAAATTCCATATACCCTCTTTTGACAAATGCTGATCAAACCCAGTTCTGGCTATGTGCAGTGACTGAACAAAAAGTGCCAGCACAAAATATAGTGTTAGTTGAGACAAGTTGGAAACTCTATCTCCCAGAAAATTGGCACTGGGGGCAAAAAGGACTATTAGGGGAAAATTGGGAGGTTTTTACATTATGGGAGTCAGAACGAGAAGTGATAGTAAAGGCTATTAATTTAGATAACAAGACACAGATGATTCAAAAAGGACAACCTTTGGTAGAAATTTGTATGTATCAAGATGCTGTTATTTTGCTACAAGACTGTGATACTAAACCAAGCAAATGGCTGGGAATGAGAGTTATAGTGACCACACCCAATCAGCCAAATAAACATGGGACTGTGATTTGTGATGGACCTGGTGATACTGTTTTAGTATTACTTGATTCTGCTAAACAACCGTTGTACTTTCCTCTCCATAGATTATTGCCACTGTTTGGGAAGGTGCCAACCTTTTCCTACGACAACACTTACATGGGCCATATGACTGTCTTGATCCTATCCTTCTATTTGATGAGGAAGATGTTGCAAATCTAACGGCAGACTGTCTTTTACTGGAAATTGGGGGATGATCTATATGCGGTGACACCAAAACCTGCCCTAACTTGGAACATCACTCAGACGGAGAACATCACAACTGTATGTAGACTAAACTGTGATAGACATCCTGAAAAGTGTACTTCCAACCCTTTTGGAGGTCTATACCAAAAACTAAATGAGTCGGGATTTCCACTGGCCAAGTCTCTATTAGATTCCTCCTACATAGCTGAATTTCAAAGGGAAAATGACACTGCAGAAACCCTATCTCCAAGTTTGGAGATATATGTCGCGGACAATAGTTCAACTGTATTTGATGGTTTGGGACATGTGGTAAGGTATACAAGAGGATGTAAAACTGTAAGTGCTAGAGTTATACAATGTATTAAAATGATAATTAACATGACAGCAGTTGATATCACTACCAGGTATCCACATTGTAAAATTGTAGAATTATGGCCAGTTAATCCCTTGCATATCAAATATAGACATTACAAATATAAAAGGAATAAACGTGATGTTACAGGTATTCTTGGTACTGCACTAGATGCAGTCAGAACAGGGACTGGATTCTTAAACAGTGTAGATATAGATACCCCATGTAGCAAATTGGGCCGTTTGAGTTTAAGCTACTAGCAGATCATGATCCTGAACTGGGACAAAGAACAGTAGACAGTATTTTAGCTCAAACTGTCATGTGGAGGTGGATTGAACATGCTAATGCATATACAGAACAGATTTTAAACAACCTCACAATAGAAGTAAATCATACCTTTTGTATTTTATCTCAGTTGGCTGCTAATCAACAATATTTGCAATTTACTCAAACTTGGGGGGCTAAAACGGCAGCCCATTGGCAAAGGGAACTGCAACTATATCATTGGTTAAAGCCAATAGATTTTGCATGTGAAAATAAGTCTTGTATACTGATTTTTGACTATCTTGCTAGTAAAAAAGGGACAAAGCAAGTCTGTCCATTTGTTACATTGCCCTTGCAATTTGGAAATAATTGGTGGGTACCTCAAATTGAATCTACTTTGATTGATTATAGTGATGTACCCATTGATGTGGCAGGTTGTGAGACCTGGCCCCAGGGGTGGATATGCATGATAGTGAAAAGGAAGCCTCACCCATGCTTACATAATGGAACTGGGGAATGCACCTGGCACAGGTATGTAGTAAATGGTACGGACATCTACCAACTAAATGATACCGCTGTTTGTGTGATATCCTCCTATAAATTAGCCTGGAGTGATAGGACAATCACAAATGGTGGCGCATGCTGTAAAAGTAATATCCATGCAATTCTTGATTTTTGTACTGGAAAACTTATTAGACTGACTAGATGGATGGACGTCACATTTAATGCTAGCATAGAACCATTACACACTTTTAGATGGCCATCTCTAGTCCACCCGGACTTTTGACCGATTAAGCAGGAAGGACAAACAGTGTTGCAACTTTTAAATAAAACACTAAATGATGTGCATCAAACAGTGATTAAAATGATTAAAGACAAAGGTACCATTGTAAAAATTGCAAATGAAATACAGGATATAACTGTTTTGCACTGGTATGATATTTTTATGTGGTCATCTAAAGCTTCAGTGTGGTTTAATTTGTTGTTGCATCCCTTACTATTGACCACAGTAGTTTCAGTGTTATTTTGCTTAGTATCATGCTGCATTTACTGTAAAGTCATGAGAAGGTACAAATTGATGTTATCAGTTTTAACTCTTATAAGGGATAAACAGCGTACGTTGCTCGATGCAAGGGGTGGTCTGTGATGGATCCACACAGTCTACCTGGTTTTTGTTATGCCTCGAGCCACATGCCGCTGTGTATGCTTGATTATCTACATCACTATATGCTGCTAATATTATCACAATACAATATGCTTAAGAGCAGGCCTTGCGCACTGATTACTGGTATAACTGAACTTTTATTGACCTGTATCAGCCTAAAAGATGTTTACCAGAATATGGGAGATTCCAATGAGGAACTATATCACAAGTTTGTGAGCTAACTGTTCTTTGGAAAAGGGAAGTAAGGCATAGGACCAGACATTACGAGACTTGTTTACAACTTCTGAAATGATCTGCAATTTTCTAAAATATTCCATTAACTCATGATAAGCTTGTGATCTATATGTCATTAGTTGAACCTATTGACCTTATTGTTTGTTCAATACTATAAAAAGCTCAAAGGCTAAAATGGAAATCATCATCATCCGGATTTGATCACAGTACCAGCCTGAACTGAGCTTAGAGCCATTTTGCCAGTGTCGGCCTTGCCTTGACTGAACAGATAGCTGCACTGGATAGGATTGAAGTCTCCCTATCAGTGGCAAAGATGATTTTGTTTATGCATATCCTTGTAAGTACATGATTTATTAGTCTTTTTTTGTTTATGTAGTAAGTTTTTGTTTAATAAATTGTTAACTTTGAGCCTTGGTGTCTTGTGTCATTTCTAACCCTGTAGTAATCTCAGACTTTAAAGTAACGGACTAGTTCAATGTAACAATCCTTTCATCTGGTTAATAAAATTTACATTAGAAGGGAATTCATTTCAATCTTTAGACTCTGCAGATATGAAATCAGTTCTTAAAATTGTTAAGAATTATGTCTTTAAACTCCATTAATATCAGAACGGAAATGTTTATGCTGCCCTATTGGACACACCTCTTGATTTAAGGAAACTTAGAACAATGTTAAAATGAATTTATTAAAAAGGAATGAATTAGCATTATGGTCTGATTGTTTTGAGAAAGGAAAAGTTAGTTCACCAAAATATTTAATGAAAGACTATAAGCTGGATGAATTTGTTAACCAGTTAATATTGTCCATCAGTAAGAAATTAAATGAATTTGTAGAAAATATGAGTGAAAAGGAATAGAACACTATTCTCCATTATATGAATATATGAATGCTATCATTGAAGGTAAATTGACCTACAAAGGAAGCTTATCCAATTTATATATGTTAATTATAAATAATAATACATTTGATGCAAAATTCTGGAACTTTGTAGACAGTAGTGGATTGAGTGACTCAATAGATGGTAAAAATAAAACTTTGTTACTTAAATCAGTTAGTCAAATTTTTTCAAGTTTATACTGAAATGTTTTTATCTCTAAGTGTATACATAGAATGTTTGTTACTCCCTATAAAATCCCTAAGTTTAAAATGACTTCTTTAGCTTGTTGGAGATGTAGTAAAGTCGTAAAAGCTGATTGGACACACATGTTTATGGATTGTGAAAAAATAAATGTATATTGTAAAGAGATAAGTATGTTTTTAAGGGGTTCTGGTCTGATAATTGTCCTTTAACTAGATCACTAATAATAATGAATGTTCCACTTCCTGTATCTGTAAAAGGCAAAGAACAAAATATCTTCTGGAGTTTACTGACAGTAGCTAGAAAAGTTATTACAAAAAATGGAAGTCAAACTCAGTTCCTACATTCAATTAATTTTTAAATGTAATAGCAATACTATGTAAAACTGAAAAAGAAGTGATTGGAATAGATCTATAAATCATACTGAGACTTTTACCGGTTGGGATGGTTTTGAAATGCTGTGATTGAAATACCAAGACTCTTAATGTGTTAATTGTATAAGATTACCTTGATGATTCAATGCATTCCTAATATTGTATAACAGTATGTAATGTTGAATTTCTTCCTTTCTGTGTATATATTGTAAATATGTTAAATTAATAAACATTTTCTTAAAAAAGAACATGCAAGTTCAGAGACATCAGGCTGCAAAAAGAGTACAGAAGAAAGTCAGCAGAAATGTATGTGAGCCAGAAGGGAAAGAACGTGACCAGAAATGTGACCAGAAATTAAAGGAACAAGAATGCTTGTGTCTTCAGAGTAGAAGAGTCAGTGGAGACAGGATATAGGTGCACAAAATTATGTCAGGAAAGTGAGAAAGGGGCATCTTGAAAAAGAACAGGAAAATGAAGGAGCATGAGCAGCTGATTTTAGTGACCAATCACTCTTAGGATCTCTATATGGGCAGCTGATTGTAGTGACCGATCACTCTTAGGATCTCTATATGGGCAGCTGATTGTAGTAACCAATCACTCTTAGGATCTCTATATGAGCAGCTGATTGTAGTGACCAATCACTCTTAGGATCTCTATATGGGCAGCTGATTGTAGTGACCAATCACTCTTAGGATCTCTATATGGGCAGCTGATTGTAGTAACCAATCACTCTTAGGATCTCTATATGGGCAGCTGATTGTAGTAACCAATCACTCTTAGGATCTCTATATGAGCAGCTGATTGTAGTGACCAATCACTCTTAGGATCTCTATATGGGCAGCTGATTGTAGTAACCAATCACTCTTAGGATCTCTATATGAGCAGCTGATTGTAGTGACCAATCACTCTTAGGATCTCTATATGGGCAGCTGATTGTAGTGACCAATCTCTTAGGATCTCTATATGGGCAGCTGATTGTAGTGACCAATCACTCTTAGGATCTCTATATGGGCAGCTGATTGTAGTGACCAATCACTCTTAGGATCTCTATATAGGCAGCCGATTGTAGTGACCAATCACTCTTAGGATCTCTATATGGGCAGCTGATTGTAGTGACCAATCACTCTTAGGATCTCTATATGGGCAGCTGATTGTAGTGACCAATCACTCTTAGGATCTCTATATGAGCAGCTGAATGTAGTAACCAATCACTCTTAGGATCTCTATATGAGCAGCTGATTGTAGTAACCAATCACTCTTAGGATCTCTATATGGGCAGCTGATTGTAGTGACCAATCACTCTTAGGGTCTCTATAACCACTTGATCATGGAAAGGTCTGTGAACCCATGAGATGGTCAACAAGTGCATAGTGGAAAGGAAAGCCATAGAAGCATGGGACAGATAACTGAACCAGTGAGAGGAGAGAACCGTACCAAGGAAATGTAAATTATTAAAATGCTCTAAAGGGCAAATTAAGTATGTGCATTAGCTCCTTCTGCCAGTCAGATGTTATGCAATTCTCAGACTGTTTCACTGCATATGTTTAATGTTTAAAGTTTTCCTGTTTCTATTTCTCAGTAGCTTTAATGAATAGAACTGGTGGAAAATCATTGTCACTTGTCAGATGCGGAACAGATTCTTCATGCACTAAGTGGAGATTTTCACATTTACTATATAAAACTCTGATCAATTAAAAATTCTGATGCTTTAGTTAGTAGGATTATCATGAAACAATGATGTGCCAATTGTAAATTATAGATGTTAAAATGAATGTATATGACCATGTTTTTTTTTTGGAGAAATGCAATAAAAGCATATCTTAGCCAAACAGAAATAGTATTTTCAGTGCAGATATTTACCATGGGATATTCTGGTGCAAATGTGCAAATGTGCAAAATGTGCAACGGAATTCAACAGCTCCAATCCAACCCTCAAGAATATTGACCCTGGCAGATATGTACTCCACGTGAGCAGTCATACTGTAAATCTGAAAACCATAGCACTCGTGAAGCTCATCCTGTGAAGGAGAGCCAGAACATTTCAGATTTATGACCAGACGAAGTAGTGCACTTTCAAAAGAGATCAAACGCCGTCATCAAAGACACCAAAGAGTCACACGGACAGTGACTCATGTATTCACAAGCTATTATTATCTGGTTAAGCATAACTATACACTAAACCTGTAGTAAGTTTGGATGGTTTGTTCACTAAGTAGTTAGGGTGGTCTGAGGACCTGCGTCACAAGACATATATAACAATTAAATCTATTGTGTGCTAGATAGAACAGCATTTCACATTATATTTCATTACAGTATAGTGAGAATGTCTTAGAGACACACACGATAAAAGGTACTCAAGACAATAAAATATTCTAAAGAGCCAACCTTCCCATTTAAAAAGTTATTAATAATTTCCTTGTGAGCACAGGTGCATTCAGATATACTGTATACAATTTACAATGTGTTGTTGTGTTTACACATGTGCATGTGACTTTGTACAACTAAATTCCTATTTGGCTGAAGCATGCAAATACAAATAAAGACAAACTTAATTTCAATAAAACAGAATATAATATCATCTAATCAGATTATTTATTTTACATTTTTTGACCGAGGAAGTTCGTCTGGGTACAAAGGCCTATTTTCAGTGAAGGCCCTGGGAGAAAAGCTCCAGTGGATGCAGTACAAACAAAATCTTTTAAGTTATATAATATCAACATTGTCTGGCACAATACAATTAAAATAAATTTTACAATGTCAAAACAGCTAAGATAATAACTATGCATAAAGCAGTGTCATGCTGTTATTTGTCTCCCTCTGAAAGCATAGCCGAAGCACTATGGAAAATAAAATATTTCATTTATTAAAACTTCCATTTATGTATGGATTTTTCCTTCAGTACTTATTCTGGAGTTAAATGTGCTGTAAGAGCTAACCTTATTATCTGCCAGATATGTGCTTAACACCTAATTAGTATATATTATCTTTAGTGCATATTGTTGTATATTTATCTGTTCAGTTGGTTACTATGGAACCTATTGAAGGGGGCCAAAATATTTCTGCTTTCAGGTTGCCACAAGGAAGAATATGATTTTGTTGTTGTTACAAAGTACTTTTACACCTGTGAAAGACATCCTTTTGGCTCTTCTGATTTCCTAACTGCTCACCTTAGATGAGAATATTTTCATCATAATCAATAGTTTATTTTATTACAATAAGCTAAGAAAAACAAAACATACAGAAAAGCAAGAATTCTAACAGAATCAGTTTAAACTATATAAAATGTTCATAGGTTCATAGGTAAGTATTAAGCTAGCTGCCCACTGTGGGTCATTTTACTCCTAGCCAATTTCCTTTATTGTGCTTAAATTAACCTATCACACTTGGTTAGAGACTGGCCTTACCGATCCCATGTTTGATAATTATAAAATGAGAATAACTGGGATCGTACCATAGATAATTTGAGGGGACCCATGCAAGGGACACAGCATTTAAGAGCTGCCTATGTCCATTAGTAGTACAGGAGTCAGTCCTGTGGTAAATTTTCTGTTTCCCATCAATAGATCCAAGTTGTGCTTGAATATGGACAGGAATTAACTTTATTTTATGTTTATGTTAGTCTGTCCCACAGCAGCAGTATCCACTGCTAAATATACCTGTCCCTCCAAATCATTTTGCCGATGTTGCAGAAGACATTTCCGTCCCTAGACTGAGTATATTTGATGCCACTTGACTTGCTGATGTGTAGTAAATCCATCAGTATTGGATCAGAGGAGTCCTTGTATGCCAGATACATGTCCCCTCTTAGCAGTCTGTAGGATACTGAGTATAGTGACAGAGCTGTGAGTCAGATGTCTTTCTAGTATGTAAATAGTTCTTTTATCTGTAGCTTAAAAGCATTTCTAAACATTTTTGTATATACTATAAGGTTTTAAGACATTTATTGAGATTGTCTTGTAACTGAAATTTAGATTTTTGCATACAGCTGAAATAATTAAAACTGAAGAATACAGCTCTGGGCTTCTAACTACAAACTGGTCACTGAATAAAAGTCATTGCCAAATTTGGACTTCACCCTGGATGTAAGGAGTAACACCAAGGAATGCACAAATTTGTAGGTCACTAAGATATAGGCATTACAGGCCTCTTGAATTGCACAATATTTAAACCAGCCATTAGAGCTTAGTTAGAGCATATACACAATACAACAAAATTACCAGCAGTATACAAGCACTATGAAAAAAATCATAAACTAAATGAAGTATAATTTAAGAAAAGGGATCATTCTAAGAGTTGTTCAACAACTTTTCAAAGTTCAAGGAAGAAGACTTTCTTTCCATAAATAAATTCTGATGAATAAAGCAATGCTGCTTCATTAAGTGAATTAAGAAAAAAAAATTATAGGTTTGTTGAAACTGCTTCAGTACTAAAATCTAAAAAGCCTCAAAGAGGATTTATTTCTAAGCCAGTGTTGCATAATTAATCAATGATTATTAACATTGTAAGTTAGATTAATTATTGGGACATATTTGGAATGAACGCCCTGCTTGGTATAAAACTGAGAAAGGTTGAATTTTTGAATAGTATAAAAGTGCAAGATTTTAAATTTTGTCAATCAAAGAAGATATATAGGTACATTTATAGGATCATTAAATTAAAACATTTGGGATTGCAAATCAAATGTTGATACTGTTTGGAAGCATTTTTTAAACTAAGAAGCTTCATTAATTCTTGAAATAAAGCTACCAAACTCCTAATAACTTTAGAAAATTTAATACTGATAAAACTCCATGGGTTAAGAAAGGAAGGAATATTAAATAGATATTTTTGACTTATTTAAACCCATATTGCACCCATAGTGGTACCAATGAATTGAATTTCCTAATGAGGAATATGAAGGCATAAAATACATTTAAAAGCTCTAGAAATTAAACAGTCAAGGAAATTGAAACTTCTAAGGATAGTGTTGCATAGTTTTACATTTCGAAAGGTTCAGCTTATGCCAAGACAAGTTGTAGACCAAGGAATAATGAGAATTGTAATAACTGGTTATGAATATCCTTAAAAACGATTCAGTAGTTAAACGAATAAATGAAATAAAAAAGAAAAGCAATCTGACAAAATATGTTTAAAAGAAAACTTTAAGTTGTCCCATCTCTCAGGATTCACATTGTGTTTTTCATATTTTAAAACGTTATCTTCATTAAATGAATTTAGATGTTTCACGGAAGCCAGCACATGCATTTAATATCATCAGCTTATTTACGAAGGAAAAATATCAAGATGTTCATATTGGGATAACTATCTCTTATAGTGAATAAAAGTATTTCATCTAAACTAAGAATACAATTTTGATAATAGAATAATGATAGGAAATGTCTATAACAAACATGTTACTAACATAGCTATGAATATGAAATGTACAAAATGTGTAATGGAATATCTATATGATGAAATTTAATTAGCTGACAGTATATTGGGGAAGTAAAGTCCCAGAAATGTAGCTACCTGGGTGTTGTTATTTTAATGGTTACAGCCTCTGGTGTTACGATTGTGATTGTGCAAATAATGTTTCACTCTTACTAGGTGATTTTTGTCTTCCCCAATATTGTGAAACCATGGAGATAGTATCACCAATGTATTGTAGATTATTGGGGTATGAGCGGACAAAGTCCCCTACATAGGGGTACAAGGTCCTTAGTAAAAGAAAAAAGTTTTCATGTCACTTTACTTACAGTTTTGGTTGGTACATTTCTCAGCATATTCGACTTGTCCACTTTGTTTGCAAGGAGTTTTCTTTTAATAACCAAATAAAAATGTCATGGCATAGAACTACAACCACAAAAAATAATAAACACCACCAGAACGCAATCTCAGCTGGAAATAAAACTTGGTACATATTTAATATCTTATACTGAATCCATTGTGTAATAAGATTGTTTTGTGCGATTTATTTTATTGTTTTTGCATTACACAGGAAAAGGTTTTGTGGACAACGGATAAAAGTGTGGCATACAGTGCAGAACAACAATAAGAAGTTACTTTTCAGCTGCGTATACACACATTTACTGGTGGAAACATTTAATCTTTCATACAAATTCAAGCACTTTCTGCCTTCTGTCAATATTTTGTGTGGTTATAAAATGTGATATGGTGACATGCTAAAGAAAGAGAGAAATGTAATCTTTAATTTGGTATCATATTCTGACATAGGAAGGTCAGTTTTCTCTATCTTTATAATCCTCCCATGCCTAAGTAAATCAGTCACGATGTTCCACTGTCTTTCCAGCTGTAAATGCATGTGTATACTGATATACAAAATAGTTACAGAGCAACCATCACCAGAATTTTGTCTGAAAATTGGAGTTTGTAATTACCACTGAAACCAGCAAAGCTTTGAAGGTGACCAGAAATCAAAACTCTGATAAGAGAATATGCACGCATTGACCACAATGTTTTTTAGTCAGAATGTGTGCAGTATATATTAGAAGACAGTATGGTAGCTACTTATGGAGAAAACAAAACTGAAAATTAAAACTTGGTCATGTATGACTGCACAGTCCAGTTAAGTTTTGACGTGAGTGGTGACTTGTAGCCCCCTTATATTTCCAGTGTTTACTCATGCAATACTGGGGGAGGGTGTCCAAAATAAAAATGAAAGCTAATGTCTGTAAAACAAGCTAAATAATCCATTTTTTTCTTTATTTTTGTGTCAGTTTGGCTGACCCCGCATTATTCTATTTAACTTTATTTTGTCGGTATATATGGTTGTACATGTATCAATATCTACATTGTTGCATGAGTACATGCATATGTGTGTGAAACAAACAAAAGACAGCTGCAAATTTATCAGCATCATTATGTGTGTCTTGTTGCTTTGCAGTTGTTGCTGTTGAAGATTTAGCAGAGTTCATAGCATCACTTTACATGTCACAACCTGTCTTGCTTTTTTAACATCACTGTGTTATAGCTGCCTTAAATTTGTCAATCATGTTAGTGCATAACATTAATAAGCTCAGTAAATAACTGATTTATGCTGTGGAACAGTGTTCTGCCATTTCTGTCAAGCAGTGTAATATTACAGCACATTGATATTTCAAATGAATTGAATAGGCAGTGTGACTGACATAGGTCATGGTCCCGACTAGCAGCATTGATAAGATGGATTCAGGGAGAAGTCCAGCCACTACAATGGTCAGTTGAGAAGGACAGGATGATGTCGCTAAGAGTTTCTCTCCTATCCCTGGTGGACAGCCACTACAATAGTCAGCTGGAAAGGACAGGATGGAGTCTCTAAGGGTTTCTCTCCTATCCCTGGTGGACAGCCACTACAGTGGTCGGCTGGGAAGGACAGGATGAAATCTCAAATGGTTTCTCTCCTATCCCAGGTGGACAGCCACTACAATGGTCAGCTGGGAAGGACACGATGATGTCTCTAAGAGTCTCTCTCCTATCCCTGGTGGACAGCCACTACAATGGTTGGCTGGCAAGGACAGGATGAAGTCTCTAAGGGTTTCTCTCCAATCCCTGGTGGACAGCCACTGCAATGGTCAACTGGGGAATGACAAGATGACATCTCTAAGGGTTTCTCTCCTATCCCTGGTGGACAGCCACTACAATGGTCAGCTGGGAAGGACAGGATGACATCTCTAAGAGTTTATCTCCTATCCCTGGTGGACAGTCACTAAAATGGTCAGCTGGAAAGGACAGGATGAAGGCTCAAAGGGTTTCTCTCCTATCCCTAGTAGACAGCCACTACAATGGTCAGTTGGGAAGGATAGGATGAAGTATCAAAAGGTTTCTCTCCTATCCCTGGTGGACAGCCACTACAGTAGTCGGTTGCGAAGGACAGGTTGAAGTCTCTATGGGTTTCTCTCCTATCCCTGGTGGACAGCCACTGCAATGGTCAGCTCAGAAAGACAGGAAGATGTCTCTAAGGATTTCTCTCCTATCCCTGGTGGACAGCCATTACAATGGTCAGCTGGGAAAGACAGGATGATGTCTCTAAGGGTTTCTCTCCTATCCCTGGTAGACAGACACTACAATGGTCAGCTGTGAAGGACAGGATGACATCCCTAAGGGGTTTCTCACCTATCCCTGGTGAACAGCCACTACAATGGTCAGCTGGCAAGGACAGGATGATGTCTCTAAGGGTTTCTCTCCTATCCCTGGTGGACAGCCACTACAGTGGTCAGCTGGGAACGACAGGATGAAGTCTCAAAGGATTTCTCTTCTATCCCTGGTGGACAGCCACTACAATGGTCAGCTGGGAAGGACAGGATGATGTCTCTAAGGGTTTCTCTCCTATCCCTGGTGGACAGCCACTACAATGGTCGGCTGGAAAGGACAGGATGATGTCTCTAAGGGTTTCTCTCCTATCCTTGGTGGACAGCCACTACAATGGTCAGCTGAGAAGGACAGGATTAAGTCTCTAAGGGTTTCTCTCCTATCCTTGGTTGACAGCCACTACAATGGTCAGCTGGGAAGGACAGGATGATGTCTCTAAGGGTTTCTCTCCTATTCCTGGTGGACAGCCACTACAATGGACAGCTGGGAAGGACATGATGACATCTCTAAGGGGGTTCTCTCCTATCCCTGATGGACAGCCACTACAATGGTCAGCTGGGAAGGACAGGATGACGTCTCTAAGGGGTTTCTCTCCTATCCCTGGTGGACAGCCACTACAGTGGTTGGCTGGGAAGGACAGGATGACATCTCTAAGGGTTTTCTTTCCTATCCCTGGTGGACAGCCACTACATTGGTCGGCTGAGAAGCACAGGATGATGTCTCTAAGGGTTTTCTCTCTTATCCCTGGTGGACAACATGGAGATGATCACTGTCAGTCCAGCTTCTTACCAAGGCCATCTGCTTTGCAGCAAGAGCACAACTAGGAAAGTAGGGAGTGAGGCAGATTCTAGGCATAGTGTGTAAGTGTGCACAATGCACAATACCTTTCATGGCATGCTGGGGTTCCAAGTACTATTAATCCTGATCAATCACCAATGGAACAAAGGTTCCAACCCATCTTTCACCAAGATCCCTCTTCCCAACTCTTAAAATGAATATATTAGAGGATGAAAACATTCAGCTACTTTAACAACAGAGATTGGATTCTATCTTGATAATAACATTTGTACAACTGTTGCAAGTGGCCACCTTTACTGCTTCTGGTCTAGGCAGCATTTGGGTTTACAATCTTCTGTTTGACTGGAGCTTCTTTTGTTTTATAATATAAAAGAGGTTAAGGGGACACTGGGTGCACCTACACTACAGACCTGATATTACCGCATCAAGGGGATCCAAAACACGTCCAAAACAATTCAAACTCAGTCACAAATGCTCCTCTTATGTAGCATAGTTTTTGCTGCATACCTTTGGAAATAACAGTGAGTGTACCTGTTATGGTGCCCAGGAGCACTTTTCTTTAGCTGCAAAGGGAAAAGTCATGTTGCTACATTGGCATCAAATAATAAAATATATGCAAGGCTAGGTGGAGCATTAGGTTACTTTCTTATAATCCACAGACCGTTACTATACCCATACATTTTATGTGAGTAAATTGCTTTTCATGACTGTTTGCAGTCTTTTTATAGGGAAAAAAAAACTTATTTTGTCCCGGAAGGATAAAAAAAATACTGAAATTGCATCTGTAACCACAAATTGGAAAATGCTTGTCAAATTAGTCAATTAAATTAAGAAAAATCCATTCTAAAAATTAGGAATCCTTCTTGTCTGTTGAGACCTAGCTCAACCAAAACCATCTAATCCTAAACCCAAAAAAGACCAAACTCCTTCTCTTTCTTCCAAAAACAATGACCCACCTGAAACCAAACTTCTCCATCTCCTCCCACAACAACACACCCATCATGGTGGATAATCAAACTAAACTACTTGGGGTTGTCATTGACGATCAGCTAAAATTTGACCAGCATGTACTAAACAACATCAAGAAAACCCACCAAAAACTCAGCCTTCTTTACAGAAACAAAACCTTTCTCTCCTCTCAAGCAACAATTGCTCTATCACATGCCTACCTTCTTCCAACCTGCAGGCCTCTCTTATGACCAAACTTGAATCCACCTTTAACAAAGTAGCAACATTTTCCACTGAGCTTTCTTGTTCCTCTCACCACTGCCTTGCACTACAATAACTGAAATGGTTAGAGCTCCCTCACAACCTTACCCTCTCCCAGCTCCAAATAATCCATTCCATTCTAAATCAGCCCACATTCTGCCCCGCAGTATCACCCATCATCTCATCCTGCACCCCAACTAGGTCACTCCGGAGCTCTGACCACCACCTTCTGACCATAACCAAACCCAAACTCAAGATAGGCAAGAACCTGCTCAGCATAGGCAAAAACATGTACAGCTATTACCCCATCAAATACTGGAATAAACTCCCACTGGACATACGTAATACTACATCCAAACTTCTATTCAAAAAGACTGTGAGAAATCACCTTAGCTTAAATAAACTCTGCCTCTGTTCTCAACCCCCTGACTAATCCACCTCTCTAGCCCAATCTCTCACTTCTTTTTCTCCTACTAGTACCCGACACTACCTCCTTCCAAACTCACCCTCCCTTCTTCCCCACTAAACCCTTTCCCTACTCCTACCCCCTAACTATCCTTTAATATATCTATCTCCACACCAGTAGAATGTCCCTACTCCTGCCCCTAACTATCCTTTACTATATCTATCTCCTCACCAGTAGAATGTCCCTACTCCTACCCCTAACTGTCCTTTACTATATCTATCTTCTCACCAGTAGAATGTCCCTACTCCTACCCCTAACTGTCCTTTACTATATCTATCTCCTCACTAGTAGAATGCCCCTACTCCTGCCCCTAACTGTCTTTTACTATATCTATCTTCTCACCAGTAGAATGTCCCTACTCCTACCCCTAACTGTCCTTTACTATATCTATCTCCTCACTAGTAGAATGCCCCTACTCCTGCCCCTAACTGTCCTTTACTATATCTATCTCCTCACCAGTGGAATGTCCCTACTTTTACCCCAGACTGTCCTTTACTATATCTATCTCCTCACCAGTAGAATGTCCTTACTCCTACCCCTAACTGTCCTTTACTATATCTATCGCCTCACCAGTAGAATGTCCCTACTCCTACCCCCTAACTGTCCTTTACTATATCTATCTCCTCACCAGTAGAATGGTCAACTACTGTTCATAGGTTCATAGGTTCATAGGTTCATACTAGGCTATCTGCCCGAGGGCATTTATAAGCCTAGCCCATAGTTTTGTGGCTTACGCCACCCCTTTAGTTTGGAGAAACTATGCCCATTATTTTGCTGTGCCTCTGTCGAGCAGTGACACTGAGGTAACCCCTGGGGTGTATCTGCGATCTCCCATCCATTGGTCAAGATTCCTCTTGAACAAGGCCAGCGAGGTGCTCTGCCTCACATAAACCGGGATTTTGTTCCACAGCATAGGGAGTCTTTGGGTGAATCTATCCCTCCAGCACGTCCTATTAATAACCGTGCTGAGGTTTAAGTCTCCCGCCCTTGTGGCTCTGAGGGATCTAGATTTTTTGAGATGAAGCATGTTCATCAAATCTGGGTTTGACATGGCCTTGTATGTCAGGCATAGGTCACCTCTGAGCAAGCGGTAAGCAACTGAATATAACTGGAGTTCTTTCAGTCGGGCAGCATAAGACAGATTTTTGAGACCCTTTATCCTTTTGGTGAGGAACTTTTGTGGCCTCTCCAGCTGCTGCAAGTGTCGGGTCAGATACATTCCGAATGGGGCATTGTACTCGATCATTGGTCTGATGAGTGATGAGTATAGGGAGACTATGACTTCCCTTGATCTAGATGTGAATCCCTTCATGATAAGGTGGGCAATGTAGAAGGTCTTCCTAACTACTTTAGCAATATGAGTGTCAAATGAAAGGCTACTGTCAACCTGGGTTCCCAGGTCCCTAATAACTTCTTCTGTGTTCAGGGATTGCCACCTATATGGTAGCTAGGGTAACCTTATTTTTCCCGAAGGGTATGACTATGCATTTCTTGGCATTTAACTTTAGGCCATGGCTCTGGCACCAGTTATCCGCTTTCTGTGAGACCCTTCTGAAGGATATCTGTGTCGGATGTGTTTTCAACTACGGCCCAGTTTGCAGTCATCTGCAAACTTTGTCAGCCATAACCCTCCTGTGTTTGCTTGTACTTCAGAAAAGTAGATGCCAAACAAGAGTGGGCCCAGGACTGAGCCCTGTGGGACACCACTTGTGACAGGCTTTGAGTCTGACATGGCGCCAGCAACTCTGACACTGTGGGTTCTGTCACTCAGCCAGTTTGCAACCCATCTTGTAATGTATGGGTTTACATTTAAGTTGATGAGTTTTTCAATGATACCCGAGTGAGGTATTGTATCAAAAGCCTTCGCCAGGTCTAGGTAGGCTGTATGGACTGCCTTTCCTCGTCAATGGCCTTGGTGACTGTTTGAAAAAGTCAACCAAGTTTAGAAGGCATGATCTGCCTTTGACAAAGCCAAACTGGGTTGGATCCAAAGTCTGCAAGTTCCCTATGTCTTTATTTATGAGATCCATTATGATCCTCTCCATGGCTTTGCAGATAAGGCTTGTCAAGCTAATGGGACGGTAATTTCCAGGGTCAGTGGAGGCACCGCCTTTGTGGAGTGGGACCACAGTCGCCAGCGCCACTCCCTGGGTACGTATCCGGAGGTGAGACTAAGATTAAACAGCTGTTCTAACTGTGGGTTTAATTCCTCGTTGAGTTCATGGAGCACACAGCCGGGGACACCATCAGGTCCCATGGATGCTGTGTTCTTTGCCTTGGAGAGAGCAATTCTCACCTGGGCATTAGAGATGTTTGGGGGCCTACAATCATTTGGTATAGATATCTCTCCTTTAGGGGAAAAGTTTGCACTGAACCTTTCAGCCAGTATGTTGGCAATGTCTGTAGGATCAGTAATCTTCACATCATTTTGAACTAATTCTGAGCATATCTGGGAGTTTCCTCCTAGGTTTCTGACATAGCTAAAGAATGCCTTATGGTTGTCTTTAGAGTCCTTAGCTATTTTTTTCTCAAAATTAGCTTTGGATGATTTTATGAGAGCTCTTAGCTTTTACTTATAGTGATCAGCGGTGTCTTACCTTTTAAGGATTTTGCTCTATCTTGTAGTAGCTTTCTCCTTTTGTTGTAGAGTTTGTTTATGGCTGGGGTCCACCAGACTGGACGCTTGCCATTGGTACAAAAAGTCTTTGTTTTGCTTGGGATTGCCTGATCCATGCAGCCCTGCAGGTGCTGGTAGAAGGCATTTGTAAGTGATTCAGCGGTTTGAGTAATGTTAACCGCCGGCTCAGGGGCCGTAAAGGAGACCACACTAGTCTTTAGAAGTGTGAAGTCGGCTTTCGAGAAGTTCTTTACTGTGGTCTTTTTCATTTGGGGTGGGGGCGGGATGAGGACCTCCAGCAAGATTAGTTTGTGATCAGATCTCACCAGTGAGGGGTATACTTCCGGCATTGAACATTGTGCTCCCATGTTCGTGATGATGAGATCAAGTATGTTTTCTCCTCTTGTGGGGATGGTGACTAGTTGTTCCATGGCATTTGAGTTTATGAATTCCAGGAACTTTTGGGCTAGAGTGTTTGGGCTTGAGTAGTGTTCCCAGTCTATATTAGGGTAGTTGAAGTCACCTAGTATGATGGTGTTCGGAGATACATTTATCCCCTCCAGTGTTTTCAGGAAGGCCATATGAGGTTCCTGAGTTTGCGAGGGTGGCCTGTAACATGCTACAAATTGCAGAGCAGTCTTGCCTATGGTTAATTGCACCTGGATGGTTTCCGATGCATCGTGCGATGCCACCAATCTTGAGGTGTGGGTGTCCTTGACGAATATGGATACCCCTCCTCCTTTCTTGGTATTGTCCAGGTTTTGGGGCTGGAACGCATGATATGAGGTAAAACCTGATAGTGCTGGGGTGCTCTCAGGAGCCTTGAACCAGGTTTCTGTCACATCACAGACATCGATGTTCTCCATACTGAGAAGGGCCTCGAGTGCGTGCATCTTGAGGTTGAGACTTCTGGCATTGAGCAGCATTACCCTTATTTTTTTTTCTTTGTTTTGTTCTAGGGTGGTAGGTTTAGAATTTGAGCCTTGCCTAAAAAAGGCACTATGGGGTGGCAAGAGCCTTTGCCAAAATCCGAATCCCAGGGTGACAAGTGCAAGCCGCCCTCATGCAACGTGGCTTGTCCAGCATGTCATCCCAGGCAGACAGACATTGGATCCCCTTTGAATGACACCAGAGTTTAAGCCAATTGTTAAAGCTGATCATCTTATCTCTGTATTGTGGCATCATTCTTGGTGAAGGTAGGATACTGCTCAAGGTCAGGGTCATACCTGCTTGGGCTACATAATCAGAGAGCTCCTCTATGTCTCTTTCATGTAGTCCAAGGAGGTACGCCTCAGGTCGTTAACACCAGCGTGGACAATGATTGAGTCGTACTTGTACCTGCTGTTGAGAGACCTGAGTGCATGCGTTATGTGGTGGATTCTAGCACCCGACAGACAGCTTACTGTGACCTTCTCCTTACTCAGTCTGGTGAGCGGGACGTCAGTGTGTCTGACTATGGAGTCACCAATGACTAGTGTGTCTGGTATTGTGTTTGGCCTTAAGGGCTGTGACTGCTTGACACTCTGACTGTGTGGTCTATGTGTTGCAGGTGTTGTGTTCTGAGGTGGTAGTTGTTTGGGTGTCTGCTTTGGTGGCCTCTGCTGTTTTGGTAGATTTTTGATCAGAGCCTCCGAGTATGTCTTTGTGTGTTTATGTGTATGATTTGAGGTTGTGATGGTATTATGTGAGACTGGGTCTATAGTGTGTGTGGTTACCTTCTTCTCCTGTCTGGTCATGCCAGTCCTATGTTGAGAGAGCTCAGCCTCCAGTTTGGCCATATAGTTGCATCTCTCGCATGTATTTGTGTTTTGTGGGAGGAGGAGAGGGTTGTTCAGTGTACATGAGGCAATTGTAACATTGCCTCAATATTCCCAGGTTCAGCAGCTGAGCAGGAGAGGACATTAGCAACTGATCCCTCGACATGCTAGAAGGAGTAGACAGAAAAACTTAAGAAAAGGTTCTGGGGGATGTGGGTGACCGCGAAATGGGGTTTGCTTTTTTGGGGTACTTTCTATAACAAGAGTGCTGTATCGAGGTGATAAGTACTGTAGGAGCAAGTGCTTCGCTATACAGATAGAGAATAGTCTACTTGGGAGTCAAGTAGAGATAATTTATAGTTGTAGGATACACTAAATAGGACAGTAGTATACTTTGAGGAAGGTAGTTTTAAGGGAAAATTTGAAGAGTGGACTTTAGGTAGCCCTAATAGTTTAAATCTGATTAACCGGGCGCTGCCCTAGTGTGCAACGGTAGCAGCTCAGCTAAAGCTTAACGCGTGCTTTATAGCAGGGGGATGGAAAAACAGGAAATGACCCAAAATGGCCGACAAATTACTAGTTGCTGCTTCTAACCACTCCTCTGAGGACAAACAAGCAGCTCAGTACTCCCCACTCCCACTGGTGAGTAAAGAAACTACCTCTGGCCACACAAGAAAATGGAGGAACACAGAAACCAAATACAAAGCCCAGGGATCAGCAAAATCTGATCACTGGAACAACTAGCTAGGAAAGTTTAGGAAAGGAGAAATATTTTTTTTGTTTTTTTTGTTTTTTTTGCAAACAGACAGAAAAAAATGCAGTAAATGCTTTGTTTTCGACTAAATTGCTATCAAAGGCTGGTACACTTGAGTTGCACTCTTATCTCTCCTTCACTTCTACCCAAACACTCCTTACTAGCTTCTTTTCTCTTTACTTTAAATTCAATTTCTCCTGGACTACCTACCTTAATATACATAGCTAGCCAACATTGTATATAATCTGTAATCAGTATTATCATTTTATACTCACTTTACATTGTTATATATTTTTTTTTGTGTACTAGCAAAATGTTTTTATTCTTGGAGCTTGTATATATTTTGTAACTTTGGAGCTTTTCTCCCCTGGTCTCAACTGAAAAAGGACCTCGGCCCAGATGGACCAACCCAGTCAACAAATGTCAAATAAACAAATAAAATAAATTAAAGACCATTAATGAAGGTAGGTGTCTGATCCTGGAAGTAATGTCAAAAGTCAAAGCTATACTAAGAGCACAGGTCACTGAAGGTAGATGTCTGACCCTGATATGTATATAAAAGCATGAATGTACTTAAATTAAATCAAAACATCCATATTCGACTGGCGCTGGCATAATGTCAATGTTAAAACATGAAAAACGCCATTGTTGACACTCCGGCATCATGCACCAAGAAACCATCTCAGTGCATGCAAACTTTAAATTTTAACAAATACAACAAAACATTGTTTGCAGCCCTCACACCTCTGGCTTATTATATATACTAACTCTGAGACTGGACAAATGCAGGGTAAGGGCAACTTTTTCCACTTCTGGAATTATGTGATGTTGCACACCTGTCAGTCAGTTTTTCGTAGATCATATGCAATTGACTAAGCAGTTGTTGACCTAACATACAATCACCAATTTCAACAGTTCCCATATACATATATACATACACACACACACACACACACACACACATATATATATATATATATATATATATATATATATATATATATATATATATATATACAGTTATAGATATACATATACAGATAGATATAGAGATAGATGGATAGATATATATATAGCTATCTGTGTATATTTATATATCTGTATATGTATTTATATATCACATGAACCTTACCAAACCAGTCAAAGTTAAGTGCATCTGAATCTTTCAGAGCAGAAAATTATTTCCTGTTACTTTTTTCTGCACACCTTTATGATATCGTCTGTTGTTTTGCAAATAATTCTGAGGCCACAAGATTGTAATGCAAATCTCCAGAATTTGGGTATCATCAGTGAAAAATGTCAACTATTTCTAAGTAATTCAAAATCATTAATTACATACATTTTCATTTAAATGTAATTGCAATCTGTGAAGGGGATGTAGCTTTCGCTGTGCATGCAAATCATGGTGATGAATAGCTGTTGTCCTTGTTGTTAAGAATCCAGCACAAAGGCCACAGGTTATCCCAGTGTTATAAGTAATCACACCAACTGTTTAGAAAGTTGATAGAAGACATGCATCATATTGATCATCGCTGCCGCAGCCTTGACTACATGATTATAACTGCCCCTGGGAAATGATTCACATTTGAATATTTTGTTACCATAACTGGAAGCATCCAGCCAAATTAATCAATCAGATGATTCTTATTTTACATGCTAGCAAAGCCCCCCATCTCAGTGGGAGGGGCCTCATCCATGGCACCTTATAAATTTTTATAATTAGTTATAAAGTTTAAAAATCTTGCAGCAGTTTCAAAAGAAAGTTTCATGGATTGGCCATTCACTTACCTCAACTTATTTGTTCAGTTTTCACTAAAGTGTGACTTGCTACACATTTTTGCAGTTTTATATCATGAAATTCTCAATATTATGAAGCATATATGCTGTGTCAACACGCACACACATGTGCACACACAATCTGCATTGAGGTCTGAGGTATTTGTATCATAATTATAATTATCCAAACTGTATATTGAGTTTTGCTTATTTTTTTTTCTCTCAATGGCTTTTTCTGGGGAAGAGATTACATACTCTTTTCTCCCTTTCTAAGAATAAGTAGGTATGTTAACACTTTTAACTTACTAGCTCCTAAAGATGGTCTCTTATTATTCTAATACTTAAAGGAAATGCAAATGTACATTGTGCCAGTAAACGGTATCATATCACCTCTGTATTCCATTGTTTTCTGTTCGCACACCAATAGGGTATTTCTATCCTTTTTCTGTCAAATACTATGTGAGACTGAGCAGAATGACATGCCTCATCTCCTCCATATATATTTCATCCTTTATTCAAGCCTTTGGAGGAGCTGAAGTTTATGGTATTACCAGTATTTATGGAACATTACTTATCCTGTGTACACTTCAGTGGGTGCAATAGTATCAAGAGCAGTAGAGATGGTAGAATTATACAGCATCAAAACTTGTTCTGGGTCATCTGGGTCATCCACATGGCACTCCAACAGCAGCCATCACAGTAATGCAGCTGGTTCCCTAAATCTTACTGCTATAAATCCCAAGACTAGCTCAGTAATTAAGGATCAGACTGGGGAAGATGAATGCTGAAACAGATCGCACAGATGTCGGATCTGCACGCTAGCTCTTCCCAGAGGCCTGACATTACCACACCAAGTCTGATAATATGCCATCATTATGAGTGGCGGAGTCAATACGTGAACAACCAGAGGCCTGACATTACCACACCAAGTCTGATAATATGCCATCATTATGAGTGGCGCAGTCAATTACGTGAACAACCAGAGGCCTGACATTACCACACCATGTCTGATAATATGCCATCATTATGAGTGGCGGAGTCAATTACGTGAACAACCAGAGGCCTAACATTACCACACCAAGTCTGATAATATGCCATCATTATGAGTGGTGGAGTCAATTACGTGAACAACCAGAGGCCTAACATTACCACACCAAGTCTGATAATATGCCATCATTATGAGTGGCAGAGTCAATTATGTGAACAACCAGAGGCCTGACATTACCACGCCAAGCTTGATAATATGCCATCATTATGAGTGGTGGAGTTAATTACGTGAACAACCAGAGGCCTGGCATTACCACACCAAGTCTGATAATATGCCATCATTATGAGTGGTAGAGTTTATTACGTGAACAACCAGAGGCCTGGCATTACCACACCAAGTGTGATAATATGCCATCATTATGAGTGCTGGAGTCAATTACGTGAACAACCAGAGGCCTGATATTACCACACCATGTCTGATAATATGCCATCATTATGAGTGGCAGAGTCAGTTACGTGAACAACCAGAGGCCTGACATTACCACACCAAGTCTGGTAATATGCCACCATTATGAGTGGTGGAGTTAATTACCTGAACAAAGCGGGATTCCCATATCATTTGTAGGAAATCACTGGCAGTTATAAGGAAGTTGTCAATAACCCAAAAGGTGAGGTCATCCAGAAATATTCGACAATAATAAGTTAGTGTGACCCATTACTGAGACATTGTAGAAATCTGTATGTTCTTGCAGGATCTATTCCTCATCATCATGTTACGGTAATATATCTGTAATTGGTTCCTGTTCCAATGGCATGCTCATAGCAGCTGGTGGTCCCACCTAGAATCTGAGCCATTTGACATGTAGGTCCCTGTTCATACTTGCCCACTGTAGGCACTAGAAATGACACACACACACACACACACACAGGCCCACGCTCGCGCACACACAGACACACACACACACACACACACACACACACACACACACACACACACACACACACACACACACACACACACACACACACACACACACACACACACACACACACACACACACACACACACACACACACACACACACACACACCCAGGCCCGCACACACACACACACACACACACACACACACACACACACACACACACACACACACACACACAGGCCCACACACACACACACACACACACACACACACACACACACACACACACACACACACACACACACAGACACACACACACACACACACATGCACACACACACACACACACACACACACACACACACACACACACACACACACACACACACACACACACACACACACACACACACACACACACACACACACACACACACACACACACACACAGACACACACACACACACAGACACACACACACACACACACACACACACACACACACACACACACACACACACACACACACACACACACACACACACACACACACACACACACACACACACACACACACACACACACACACACACACACACACACACACACACACACACACACACACACACACACACACACACACACACACACACACACACACACACACACACACACACACACACACACACACAGTATGGCTATAACACAAGTAAGGCCCATCCTTCATATCTAATTAGGTTACCATGACAAAAATAAGGTCAGTATCAAGCAGCGCATCCAAGACAGACCTGGGGGGTTCGGGACAGTCACAGGCCCGCGCGCACACACACACACACACACACACACACACAGGCCCGCGCACACACACACACACACACACACACACACACACACACACACACACAGTATGGCTATAACACAAGTAAGGCCCATCCTTCATATCTAATTAGGTTACCATGACAAAAATAAGGTCAGTATCAAGCAGCGCATCCAAGACAGACCTGGGGGGTTCGGGACAGTCACAGGCCACACACACACAAACACACACACACACACACACAGGCACACACACACACAGACACACACACACACACACACACACACACACACACACAGTATGGCAATAACACAAGTAAGGCCCATCCTTCATATCTAATTAGGTTACCATGACAAAAATAAGGTCAGTATCAAGCAGCGCATCCAAGACAGACCTGGGGGGTTTGGGACAGTCACAGGCCCGCGCGCATGCACACACAGACACAGACACACACACACACACACACACACACACACACACACACACACACACACACACACACACACACACAGTATGGCTATAACACAAGTAAGGCCCATCCTTCATATCTAATTAGGTTACCATGACAAAAATAAGGTCAGTATCAAGCAGTGCATCCAAGACAGACCTGGGGGGTTCGGGACAGTCACAGGCCCGTGCGCACACACACACACACACACACACACACACACACACACACACACACACACACACACACACAGACACAGACACACACACACACACATACACACACACACACACACACACACACAGTATGGCTATAACACAAGTAAGGCCCATCCTTCATATCTAATTAGGTTAGCATGACAAAAATAAGGTCAGTATCAAGCAGCGCATCCAAGACAGACCTGGGGGGTTCGGGACAGTCCTCATACGTTCCACTAGGAGTTCCAGTGACACATTCAGATGTCATAGCGAAACAGTCATTTAATGAGATTGTAATACATTACTGCATGACTAGAATTTAATTACCTACTTCTATTGACCAGTTTAACCCTAGTAGGCCTATGGAGGAGACTATATATATATATATATATATATATATATATACAAATGATCTGATTTATAACCCGCAAAGAGGTATAACATGCAGTGGAGATAAGACTCCAGCAGTTACTCGGTGGCCATGCAGTATCTTGTTTGTTTTTTCTCTCTCTCTCATCACCAGAAATATCCTCTTCATGTTGTCATGAACCCACACACACAAGCTGGCAGTAGAAAATGTCTCATGTATGTAATTAAAATGTTTATTATATGCTTAGAGTTTAGTAATACTGTAAAGAGAGCTTTGATAAGCTGTTCCTATTTAACTTCTCGTGGGCAGATACAAATGGGAACAGTATAACACTTCATATAATTAATTTGTTTGGTGAACAGTAAATATAGCAGATAACCAAAACATAAAGGAAGCCTTCTTGCAGATTTGCAGATGTATCATGAGATTTCTAGCACCAAACATGAGTAAACTAAACAGACATTTAATATGTTATATAAACCATGCTAACTCTAGTAGAAAAACTTGTGGGAAGTAAAGAATTCCCTCTCATCTAGCAATCAATGAAGTATTGCACTCTAATATGTTTATGCCCAGCACGTTTAACAGAGTTCCACAATTCTGCAACCTGGGTAGTAAACCTGAAAGGAGTTGTGGATGTGGTATTTATTACATACAGATCAAAATGGATCACACAAAATGTGAAAATATCAGACAGCTATGGACTGGGTCATAGAGTAGTACCATGGGTACAACACTGTCTCAGAAAAAAGGCACAGGTGGTCATAATAAAGACATTCGGAACATGACAACGGTTACTAATGCACTTCCTTTTATTGTCCATGCCAGTGACTCTGTACAACATCTGGAATTAAAGTTATTCATTTATATTGATGCCACAGCTGTGTGATGAAAGGGGCTTGGCAATATTGCAAGAATTTCATAAAGCGTCTCAGCTTAAATTCAGTGCAAAAATATATAACTGTTGTAAAAACCTGCAAAACAGCTACACAACTGAAGAAGAAGCAATAACAACATCCAAAGAAGGATAGGACTTAGGGAATCTTGTATTAGATGAAACAATATGAAAAACCAGCAAGAAAGGCAAGAGAAATGGAGGCATTACATTTGAAAACAAGAATTTATTATTCATTTAAATAGTCAGCGGAAGTCTTGGGTGCACTTCTGGTGACCAGTGTTTGAAGAAAAAAGGCAACACAGAGGAGGGCTTCAAAAGTGGCAATGGTCTTCACTAAAAGCAGAAACAAATAGAGAATATCATAAAAGTAACTCAGGAGATCGCTAGAACCCAAGAGGGTAGCCCCTCAAAAATATAAATAAATAAATAAACAAACAAACAAATAAATAAAGTATAAGAGAATACAAAGGTATAGTTTGAAAATATGAAATGATAGGTCACATGCATGGATGTCAAAGTGGGGGTCCCATACTCTACTTTCTTTAGATGCACAACCATTCTGTATTCTAGAACACATCGGCTGTACATTTTCCATATTAAACTCTTTAGAATGAGTACCAAACCCCTCCTGTGTATTTCTATGCAATTTGGACGCCATGGCATTCTCCTAGTGTTTGCCATGCTCTCCAGTCACGTGATTCTGTGAGCCAATAGAACATCCGTTGCCTTGACAACCCACTGAAGCTCCACCGTCATCACCAAGATGAAAAACAGGCCCTTTAGTACCACTACTGGTCAAGAGACAAGAATAAATGTGGAGGAGCACAATTTTTTTACAATAAAAACCTATTATTCCTGTATTCTTTCACATACCCAAGGTCCATAAAAATATTGAACCCCCCCTTTTATACCCATAGTTGCAGCAAGTGGGTCTAAGACACATACACTAGCTGTATATGTGGATTTCTGCATACAACATGTGGTTGAGAAAACTGAACATCTTATGAAAGACTCATGGGACCTTTTGGGTCACTTAAAGAGTGATTTATAGAAGGAAGATTTGATTTATTTAACAGTAGATGTGAAAGATTTATTTACTGTTATTCCTAGAGTAGAAGAGATGGCTTTATTTGAAGAGGCCGTGTTTTATTTTTTCTAATCTTGCACATGACCAAATTACACTTATATGTGAAATCATGAGTCTAGTCCTAGAAAATAATTATATCTATTTTGAGGGCGAGTTCTATCAGCAAATCAAAGGGGTAGTGATGGGGGTGGCCTGCGCCCCTGTGTACGCAAATTTAGTATTGCTGGGATGGGAGACTAACCATGTATTCCAATGCCACTTTTGGCACAGAATTAGAATGTACGCCAGATTTCTGGATGATATTTTTATTCCTGTGGGACGGACCTAGTACTGAGGTTGAACAATTTGTATGCTGTCTCAATAATACAATGGATTTTTTTAAATTTACATATAAGTTTGATGGTTCAGGTATTAATTTTCTAGACACATATATCTTCCATGACATCAGTGGTTTTAGATCAAGGATTTTTCAAAAGGAAACGTTCTGCAATTCATATTTACATTTTCAAAGTAACCATCCTATAACTCAAAAAAGAAGTATTGTGAAGGGACAAGATATGAGGGCAGCACATATGACATCACATTATGATGATGTAAAAAGTAAATTAGATAAAATTTGTATTATGTTCCAGGAGAGGGGATACCCCAAATAATTTGTTATGGAAATAATAGATGAAATATATAAAAAATGGGGTACTGCTTACAACCATTCCTGGGAGTGGGTTTGGTCCCATCTTATACCGACAGTAAGATTGATACCAACAAGGTTCTATATGAGAAAGCATGTGTGTTACAATATAAGCATCTGATTGAAAAAATCAAGAACACCTTGAGCTCCAATTGGAACATATTTATGGTAAATAAAGATGTCTATAACAAGGTGGGTAAAGAACCAAAATGTGTATATAGTATAGGAGCAAACTTCAAGAAGCTCTTGGAACATAGGATAGATAGTTCCAGCACAATAGATGTCAGTACAAGGTCTTGTGGAGCCTGTAGTCAATGCCCCTTTATTTTTAAGGAAAAATGTGTTACCCTAAACAACAGAATGAATAGCAGAGTTTACTTTAAAAAGGGCAATTGTAAGACCAGTAAGGTGGTCTACTTAAGTGTTTGTGCCACATGTTTTTACTTTTATGTAGGTAAGACTGAACGTCCCTTAAGATGTAAAATATATGAACATGTAAATGATATAAAAAATGGGAAGCAGAATAGTGCATTGTATAAACATTCTCAGACTTGTTCTAATTTTGATATGTTTTTATTTGGGATAGTGGAAATCATTAGGGGGGGCGACTGGAAAAATATTTTAAAGAAAAAATAAACAGAATGGCAGCTTAGGTTAGCTGCAATGCCCCCCCCCCCCCCCCCCAGGCTTGAATGATGCTATTTCCATTGTTCCCATGTTACATGAAAAAGCAAATAAAAAATAGCAAATCAGTCAGGTACATTTGTTTTTTAAAAAATTCTGTATATATTGGATAAATATATATTGTTTAACATATGCTGCAAAGAGCTGCTTGTGCTGATCCTACCCAGGCTTTTTTAAATAATTAATTGATGTGCAAAGGATTTGAATTACATTTCACAGCTTATTGGTGGAATTTTAATTTATGCTAGTATTTAAACTGCCTTGTTATGCCTTCTTTGTTATTCTGATGAAGTATCTCTTTATTGAGATGAAATCACTCAATAACTGTATTAATAAAAGACTTTGGTGTATATTAGCAGCTGCGGTGGTGATTACTCAGACTATATTATTTATATGTGCAGTTTCTGCTGGTTTTTGACTTGTTTTTGCTGTTCCTAGTATTTTGAAATTGTCTATTGGGCTCTCATTTTTGTATATCACAAATAACTGTCATTCTAACAGGTCCCTATTAAATTATCGAACGCTTCAAAGTTCAATTCTTATATGGTTGACAGCATGTGATCGAACTTTGAAAAGTTTGAAGGTTAAAGGCAACGGCTCTGTATGCGTAGAATGGGAAAATTTCCCTTTTCTGCACTGAAATGCAGTCTCGGAGTTGGTATATTTAAATAGGGGGGTGTTGGGGGTGCAGGGGGGCTTGCCCCCCTGTTCAGAGCATTAAGGTAAGTGTTTTTCTTTTTTTTTTTTTTTACATTTTTATTATATATTCGAAGATTCAAGTTTCGCTCATATGTTGTCTAACATAAGAAGTTCAAAATTTTGAAGCTTTGAATATATAATATAGACCCTTTCCAACACATGTGTACACCATTTATATGCACTGTATACCACTAATTTATACAATATGACCCTAGTTTTGGGCCTTTGTCCCCCCATTTTGTCAGTCTTTGTCCAGATGTCCTGCAATGACAGGTTGTGAGGTATGCTACAGATATGTGACATCTCCTGCAAATAGGCATGATACTCATGCTTATTATACTACCCGTGTCTGTGTACTCATGCTTATTATACTACCCGTGTCTGTGTACTCATGCTTATTATACCACCCATGTCTGTGTACTCATGCTTATTACACTACCCGCATCTGTGCACTCATGCTTATTATACTACGCATATCTGTGTACTCGTGCTTATTATACTACTCATGTCTGTGTACTCATGCTAAATATACTACCCATGTCTGTGTACTCATGCTTATTATACTACCCGTGTCTGTGTACTCGTGCTTATTATACGACCCGTGTCTGTGTACTCGTGCTTATTATACGAACCATGTCAGTGTACTCATGCTTATTATATGACCCGTGTCTGTGTACTCGTGCTTATTATACTACCCGTGTCTGTGTACTCTTACTTATTATACTACCTGTGTCTGTGTACTCGTGCTTATTATACTACCCGTGTCAGTGTACTCATGCTTATTATACTGCCCGTGTCAGTGTACACGTGCTTATTATACTACCCGTGTCTGTGTACTCATGCTTATTATACTACCCATGTCTGTGTACTCAGGTTTATTATACTACCCGTGTCTGTGTTCTCATGCTTATTATACTACCTGTGTCTGTGTACTCATGCTTATTATACTACCCGTGTCTGTGTATTCGTGCTTATTATGCTACCCGTGTCTGTGTACTCGTGCTTATTATGCTACCCGTGTCTGTGTACTCATGCTTATTATACTACCCATGTCTGTGTTCTCATGCTTATTATACTACCCATGTCTGTGTACTCATGCTTATTATACTACCTGTGTCTGTGTACGCGTGCTTATTATACTACCCGTGTCTGTGTACTCATGCTTATTATACTACCCGTGTCTGTGAACTCATGCTTATTATACTACCCGTGTCTGTGAACTCATGCTTATTATACTACCCATGTCTGTGAACTCATGCTTATTATAATACCCGTGTCTGTGAACTCATGCTTATTATACTACCCGTGTCTGTGTACTCATGCTTATTATACTACCAGTGTTTGTGTACTCATGCTTATTATACTACCCGTGTCTGTGTACTCATGTTTATTATACTAGCCGTGTCTGTGTACTCATGCTTATTATTCTGCCCGTGTCTGTGTATACTACCCATGTCTGTGAACTCATGCTTATTATACTACCCATGTCTGTGAACTCATGCTTATTATACTACCCGTGTCTGTGTACTCATGCTTATTATACTACCCTTGTCTGTGTACTAATGCTTATTATACTACCCGTGTCTGTGTACTCATGCTTATTATACTACATGTGTCTGTGTACTCATGCTTATTATACTACCCGTGTCTGTGTACTCATGCTTATTATACTACCCGTGTCCTTATTATACTACCCATGTCTGTGTACTCATGCTTATTATACTACATGTGTCTGTGTACTCATGCTTATTATACTACCCGTGTCTGTGTACTCATGCTTATTATACTACCCGTGTCCTTATTATACTACCCGTGTCTGTGTACTCATGCTTATTATACTACCCGTGTCTGTGTACTCATGCTTATTATACAACCCGTGTCTGTGTACTCATGCTTATTATACTACCTGTGTCTGTGTACTCATGCTTATTATAGTACACGTGTCTGTGTACTCATGCATATTATACCACCCGTGTCTGTGTACTCGTGCTTATTATACAACCCGTGTCTGTGTACTCGTGCTTATTATACCACCCATGTCTGTGTACTCATGCTTATTATACCACCTGTGTCTGTGTACTGATGCTTATAATACCACCCGTGTCTGTGTAATTGTGCTTATTATACCACCCGTGTCTGTGTAATCATGCTTATTATACCACCCGTGTCTGTGTACTCATGCTTATTATACTACCCGTGTCAGTGTACTCGTGCTTATTATACTACCCGTGTCTGTGTACTCGTGCTTATTATACTACCCGTGTCTGTGTACTTATGCTTATTATACTACCTGTGTCTGTGTACTTGTGCTTATTATACTACCCGTGTCTGTGTACTTGTGCTTATTATACTACCCGTGTCTGTGTACTCGTGCTTATTACACTGCCTGTGTCTGTGTACTCATGCTTATTATACTATCCATGTCAGTGTACTCGTGCTTATTATACTACCCGTGTCAGTGTACTCATGCTTATTATACTACCCGTGTCAGTGTACTCATGCTTATTATACTACCCGTGTCTGTGTACTCGGGCTTATTATACTATCCGTGTCAGTGTACTCATGCTTATTATACTACCTGTGTCTGTGTACTCATGCTTATTATACTACCCGTGTCTGTGTACTCGTGCTTATTATACTACCCATGTCAGTGTACTCATGTTTATTATACTACCCGTGTCAGTGTACTCATGCTTATTATACTACCCATGTCAGTGTACTCGTGCTTATTATACTACCCGTGTCTGTGTACTCGTGCTTATTATACTACACATGTCAGTGTTCTCGTGCTTATTATACTACCCGTGTCTGTGTACTCATGCTTATTATACTACCCGTGTCTGTGTACTCGTGCTTATTATACTACCTGTGTCTGTGTACTCGTGCTTATTATACTACCCATGTCTGTGTCAGGGTAATGACACTGCCAGTAGCTGTAGAGGTGTAACTCTGTTGGATGCACAGAAACTAAGGTTACACACATGTACAACATGTACAGCTTATTTACCTGACGTTTTGCATCCCATGCCAGTTGTTATGAGGCAGCCAGGTTCACCTACCCATACATACATATGTACAGGTAATACCTACTATACATTTCTATTCTGTGCCAGTGTGTCACACTGTAATTACACTCTTGCTGCCCAGTCATTCCTGTCAACCTGTTAGGGCAGGACATCTGGAGGATGCCGCACATACATGGTGGGCTATGAGCCAAGATTAGTGACACTTTCTTCATAGTGAAGTAACACGTGAATGTCATTTGATAGCACAGTAGCCTTTGCATTCACATACATACCCTGGAGGATGTCTTCCGCTGATATGGCAGGCAGAGAGGAAAAAGGCTATGAGTGTGTTAGTGAGGGTAGGACCTTTTAATGTTGTAAGTATGACTGGTATGGGGACAGAGCTAATGGATATGATGGACAGAGGAAAGGTGGATATATTGTTTGTGCCAAAGACCAGATGGAAGGGGAGTATGGCTGTGTGTATCAGAGTTGGGTACAAATAGTTCTATCATAGTGTGTATGGGGGTGGACATGGTGTAGGGGTTAACCTGAAGGAACATTATGCCAAGGGTGTTTTTGGAGGTGATAAGATTGTTGGGTAAAGTGATGTTTATGAGGCTGGGTATTGATGGTGTAATGATGACAATTGTTAATGCATGTGCTCTGCTAGTTCCGTGTGTGATGGGTGAGACAGGAGTACGTTTGAGTGGTTGTATGAAGTGGTGATGAGTATACTCAAGGGTGAGAGACTGGTGATTGCAGCAGATTTCAATGGGCAAGTTGGTAAAGGGGACAGAGGGGTTACAGAAGTGATGGGTAGGTATGGTGTTAAGCTAAGGAATGCAGAAGGTGTGATGGTGGTGGAGTTTGCAAAAGAGGTTGGACATGGCTGTGGTGAATATGTATGTTTACAAGACCAAGGGGCATAGGGTGACATACAAGAGTGGAGGGAGATGCACATAGGTGGATTAGCCCCCATGCAGGTGGGCCTGTTTGAAGGAGAATTGAAACTGTAAAGTGGTGACATTGAAAAGTGTATTTAGGCAGCATGTAATTTTGGTCTGTGGGATGAAGTTGGTGATCAAGAAGATGGGGAGGAGTGTGAGGGAGCACCATGAAGCAAATGGTGGATACTGTAAAAGGGTGATTGTGAGGTTGGTTTGGGAAGAGTTACAATAGACAGTGGGTGGTAGTGAAGAGTTACCAAATATCTGGGTAACTACATCCAAGCTAGTAAGGGAGATGAGTAGAATGGGCTTGGTGTGCCATCTGGACAGAGCAAGGAGGACACGGAGACCTGGTGGTGGAATGAGGGAGTACAGGGGAGTATACAGATAAAGGCAAAGGAGAAGTGTGATTGTCAAACAGTTGAAGAAGGTAGACAGGAGTATAGGGTGATGGGGTGCATGGCAAAGAGAGTGGTGGCAAAGGCTAAGGATGGGTAATCTGAAGGGTTGTATGTAAGGTTGGGCACCAAGAATGGAGGATAGGACCTGTACCAATTGGCTAGACAGAGGCACATAGCTAGGAAGGATGTTCAGCAAATAAGGGTGATAACAGGTAATGGTGGAAGCACACTCACAAGCAAGGAGAGTGTGAAGAGCAGATGGGAACAGTACTTTGATGGGCTACTGAATGAGGAGAATGAGAGATAGAGAGACGGTTGGATGATGTGGGGTATGGTGAATCAGGAAGTGCAGCAGAGTATCAAGGGGGAAGTAAGGATAGCTATGAAGAGGTTTAAGAATGGTAAAGCTGTTGGTCCAGATGATATACCTGTGGAAGTAGCTGGCCTAGCAGTGTGACACTCAGTATTATTAACACACACTGCAGTAGTAGTCATATGTGAGCCATCCTTTCCTGGGGTGACTCAGGGGCCTGAGCTGTAGTCTATGTCACTGTAGACAGACCCAGATGCTATGGCCATAGGTTTTGATCAGCAATATATCAGTGCAGCAAATCTTGTTGAGACATATACTTTAAACTTCCTATTTCCCATTATTACATACCCCCTACAGCAGTCCATTGCATGCATGCTTGTTTGACATACCTGTTTTTTATTGTTCAAGTGAAGGTGGTTATATCCTGCTTGCTGTTGATTGTTTTTTTTTTCTGTCTGTTTCTCCAGGATATAGGGTATACATCTGTTTGCATAGGCAACAGCTTCCTTTTGTAGGTAATTCTCATGATCATCTGATGGCCTGTGCAGCAGTTGGAGTCCCCCACTTGCTAATTGCATGTAGAACAGCTGTGGTATCATTACAATAGCCAATTGCATGGAAGCACACTCCTATAACAGAGTACTTCATGTGGGTGTTGGCCCTTTACCTTGCCTGTGAGGAGAATTTCATGGAGGTGTGTGACAAACAGCATCACAGAGGGTAGTTGAAAATACCTCTTACAACAAATTCTGTGGAGACAGCCTGACAATCTGGGGGAGGATGGCCAAACAATGGGCTTCAAATTTCAACAGAAATGATCTATTGCATTACAAAGATCGTAACCAGGATGGGGTTCAGCAGCCGCTGAGGTTAGTTACCACTTATGGACGTAACACCCGGGGGTTTATGAAAATTGTTGACAGACATTGGAACACTCTTTTGGCGGATAATAGATTACATAATATTCTCAGGGACAGATGTTCTTTCTCTTTTAGAAGGGGACGCACTATTGGGTCACATTTGAGCCATTACAAGAGGTCTGCGTCTGATGCCAAAGTCTTTACTCAATTAACTTTTACAGGGGCACCAGTGGTTGGTTGTATTCCATGTGGGCACTGTAAATTTTGTATTAGAGTCTCACGTACTGGTGAATTTAGTAGTCAGAATACCCCTGATGTTTTTGAGATTAGGTTTTGGGCCAATTGCAGTTCAGAGTGGGTTATATATTTGGTGACCTGCACTTGTTCTGCGTTTTATGTAGGTCAGACCTCTAGGGCTTTCCGTCTTAGAATTGGTGAACACATTAGTGACATCAAAAATAAACGTAGTAATAATGCATTATACAAGCATAGTTTAAAACATACTACAGCTAGTTTTATGTTTTGTATTATTGATCATATCAGGGGTAAATGCCAAGATAAACTGAAGTGGCATGATATGCTGACTTCAAAGGAGAGGAAATGGATAATCAGACTTGGGGCAATGTTTCCACCTGGTCTTAATGACCAATTGTGATTTGTTAATCATGTATTGTGATTGGTTTTTGGTTACTCCCAGTTATATATATATACTGGGTTTGGGCATTCATGAAAATACTTGCATTTTTTATTTTCACTGAGGAAGGCTCTGTTGAGCCGAAACCGGTCTGTATTAGATATTTGATATCAGATATATGAGGGATTTGTCTCTCAGTTATGATTGAATAAATAACTTTTATCCAGTTACCAACAACTGCTGGCTTTGTTTGTTTGATTACCAGTTGGATTATCAGCCGTGCAGCGTCTTTCCGTGCATCTGTTTTTTGGACTTATGGTCATATTTTTTGGATGCTGGTGACTTTTGTTGGTTTCTGGTAGCTATTTTGGCTATTTCTACTATTTTCATCAGTTCGTGAAGGCTCAAATCCAGTCCGCTATTGCGTTTGGTTTTTTTGCCGGTGGACACATTGCCGGATATACGTAGGTTCATTTCCGGCTTATTTTTGACTTGTGGTGCTGCACTATGTACGGAGAGCCAAGCCAGGGTCTGGGCGTTTTCTCGGAGGCGAACCGTTGGTCGTTTGGCGTGTTTTTCTGGATGTGGACAGCTGCTTTGTTTATGGACAAATTGAGGATTTCTTTATATATGGCTATGTTCGCTGGTCCTTGTTGACCGCTCTATGGCTGATACATGCACGGTTGTGCATGGTCTACGGGACTTTCAAGACATTGAATATTGGACATTTGTGGCCTTTATAAAGGTGAATTTTTGTACCTGCTTGTATATTTGAAATAGGTTGCCCCTTTTTTTGGGTCGCTAATATTTATCCATCATATGTAGCAGTTATTCACATATATTTTGTTTATATGTGCGTTTGTTCAACAGTGGGTGTTGGGCATAAGTAATTTTTGTACAATATATTTTTTTGCCCATTCTTATACTTTTTTTGCCCATTCTGATTTTGTAATTTATATTACATATTTATCCTATACATATTTGGTTTAACTTATAGTGGCAATATATGTATATACATGTTTTAGGGACTATATGCTTTGCTGGTTGGATATTTTCTGGTTCTCTATAGCAATATTCATGCTGGATTCTATCAGATACTTGTTTATAAGTATCTGGTAGTAATTTGAATATAATACTTATTCTTTTGATTTTCAAGTTTCATGGGTTTGGTATTGACAGGTAGGACAAGCAGGAGAGGTATTTGGTTGGGGCATTTGTGCCACAGTTTTCCAATTTAAATTCAACTTATTTTGGTTTTGATATCCCTATTTTGGGCCCTATTGTTTTGATTTCTATTACCATTTTTTACCCATTGGACTTTTTTCACATATAGATATATTTTTATTTTTGGTAACTGCCATGGTTGCATTTCAGGTAATTTGGGGTTGACTACATATATGTCTCTTGACAACAATATCTATATTTGGGATTTTGGGATTTTGGGCTTATATGTTCATTGCATTTTATTATAACATAGTGGTTTATACAAATACGCAGTGTGTTTATTTGATCATCTATTCGGCTGCTGATTGTATTTGTATATATAAGAGAATTTTTATATGTAGTAAACCTATACACAGTATGAAGTGCTTGTATTATGTACTTTATGACTGTTTATGGTATTAGGTTTTTGTGCTCCTTTTGATTAATGTAAATGAACAGGCCCAAACCATATATCATCAAACATTGTAGAGTTATGTGGTGGGTACCCCTTGTTATCTTGATGCATGTGTGGCTGGTGAGATATTTAGTTGTTTTTTTGTAATATACAGTCATTCATGACATTTTCTTGTGGCTGAGTCCTTTGGATAAAATTATGGCATTATCACCTCTTATTCAGGGATTATCATCTGATATGGATGATTTATCTGTTTTTGGTTTGGGCCCGCATGGCTCTACACATTTTTCCTCTCCTGGTGTATCTAATTTAAATAGTGAATGTGATACGTTCTTTGGCTTACTTAGCAAAAACATGAAAATGGTTAGGACTAATGTTTGGCACTTACGTTTGTTTACGGCATATCAACAGAAAAATATTACCCCACGGGGCCTCAGAGTTAAGGTGCAACCTTTGGTCTCGAATATTGATGATAAACTATTAGAAGATTGGGGACAGGTTCAACAGTTGGCTTCTTCCAAGTTTGTTGATGCACTGACAGATTTTTATGAACGGAAAGTACAGAAAGGTGTCAAAGATTTGGAGACCATATGTGTTGATGCTAGTAAGTTTGAAACTTGTGATTCCTTTCAAATACAGATCAAAAAATTAATATCAGATCTTTCCAAGATGGAACTGACACTTAAAGAAAGGAAAATCAAAAAATTTTTTAGAGATGTTGGTGACTATGAAAGGGGTAAACCTTTTGATAGTTCCAAAAATGTCTCATTTAGGTTACCTGGAGAGTATGATAAGGGAAACAAGAGATTTTCTACCCCAAAAAGAAAAAGACCAAAATCTATTCTGAAGAATAGTTTTGAGTCTTCAAATTTTACTTCAGGGGATGAGACTTCATCTAACACAGAGGGAGAATTTGAGGAGAACCAGTCAGAGGTTTTGCCAAATGCAAAACGTGACAATTTGTCACACCCTTCCGCTTCACTTACAGATGAGGGGGGCGGAAACATAAGAAAGGACACACCAAAACAAAGCATGGAGGCACTACTGAAATTAATGACAGCACATTAATAGTCCATTCTAATGTTCATAATATTTCTTCTATTGAGTTAACTGCTACACAGATTAAATTATTGAATAAAGGATTGAATTTTGTCCCGGGCTTTTTTGTACCTGAACAGTCTTTAGCCCAAGATGTGGTTAATTTTTGTAGATTGTTAAATCTGAAACTGCTATTTGCTGATAGTGGTGGTGACAAATCTCAGGATTTTAGATTTAAGAAATCCTCTTTCAGTCCACCAATGACACAACTGGTGGGTGCTTTTCAAAGGAATGTATTACATGATTTACATTATTACTACGAGGATTTTTCAATATCTCACAACAATTTATCCAATGATGAAGTGTGTAGTCTGGATGAGCTTGCTAAAAATAAAAATGTGGTTATTACACAAGCTGACAAAGGTGGGGCAGTGGTGATTCAAGATAAAGATTCTTATGATCAGCAGGCTATGAGACAACTGGAGAACAGGGATCATTATATGGCCATGCCTTTGGATCCATCTTTAAATTTTCAACGTAAGATTGATGAGTTTCTTACATCAGCAGTAGAGGAGGGCATAATTAAACAGGCCACCAAGGAACAACTGATGGTCCTGTCCCCCAAAAAACAGTATCTCTATATGCTTCCTAAAATACACAAACATGCTAGTAATCCCCCTGGTCGACCTATTGTTTCTGGACATGGTTCCTTGACGGAACCTTTATCTGAATATTTGACTTATTATTTAAAACCACTACTTGGGTTGATTAGAGCTAGAATCCAAGACACCACACAATTTTTGGATATCATTAATGAAATACAACTGGAGCCCGATTGGTTACTATGTACCCTTGATATTACGTCCCTCTATACCAATATTCCACACTGGGCAGGCCTACAAGCATTAGACTATTGGCTGGCTAGATCTGGTTTAAATAAACCGGGCTTTAATACCTTTCTGGTTTGTCTTACGGAATATGTGCTAACTAGTAATGTTTTTTATTACCAAAACAAATGCTTTTGGCAAATCAAGGGAACTGCTATGGGTGCATCTTTTGCACCCATTTATGCAGATCTATTTATGGCATATATCGAGGAGATAATAATCTATGACGCCAGCCATAACATCTATATGTGTGAGATGGACATGTGGCGTCGTTATCTGGATGATTGTTGGTTGGTGTGGAAGGCTGATGACCAATACCTTATGGAATTTCTTGATTATCTTAATAACAACATATGGGGTATTGAATTCAAGATGAGTTTTGATAGATCCAAAATGATTTTCTTAGATGTGGAAATTAATAGGAATATAGACAATACTCTTTCTACTACCCTATTTAGAAAATTTCCAGAATATAATTCTTTATTGCATGCCACCAGCTTCCACCCACAACATATCATCCAGAATATACCCAAGTCCCAATTCCTAAGAGCTAGGAGAATATGTTCCAGCCAAGGGTCTTATGCTAACATTTGTGATGATTTGGCCGGTAGATTTAAAGATAGAGGGTATCGTTCGGGCACTGTCTATATGGCCAAACAATGGGCTTCAAATTTCAACAGAAATGATCTATTGCATTACAAAGATCGTAACCAGGATGGGGTTCAGCAGCCGCTGAGGTTAGTTACCACTTATGGACGTAACACCCGGGGGTTTATGAAAATTGTTGACAGACATTGGAACACTCTTTTGGCGGATAATAGATTACATAATATTCTCAGGGACAGATGTTCTTTCTCTTTTAGAAGGGGACTCACTATTGGGTCACATTTGAGCCATTACAAGAGGTCTGCGTCTGATGCCAAAGTCTTTACTCAATTAACTTTTACAGGGGCACCAGTGGTTGGTTGTATTCCATGTGGGCACTGTAAATTTTGTATTAGAGTCTCACGTACTGGTGAATTTAGTAGTCAGAATACCCCTGATGTTTTTGAGATTAGGTTTTGGGCCAATTGCAGTTCAGAGTGGGTTATATATTTGGTGACCTGCACTTGTTCTGCGTTTTATGTAGGTCAGACCTCTAGGGCTTTCCGTCTTAGAATTGGTGAACACATTAGTGACATCAAAAATAAACGTAGTAATAATGCATTATACAAGCATAGTTTAAAACATACTACAGCTAGTTTTATGTTTTGTATTATTGATCATATCAGGGGTAAATGCCAAGATAAACTGAAGTGGCATGATATGCTGACTTCAAAGGAGAGGAAATGGATAATCAGACTTGGGGCAATGTTTCCACCTGGTCTTAATGACCAATTGTGATTTGTTAATCATGTATTGTGATTGGTTTTTGGTTACTCCCAGTTATATATATATACTGGGTTTGGGCATTCATGAAAATACTTGCATTTTTTATTTTCACTGAGGAAGGCTCTGTTGAGCCGAAACCGGTCTGTATTAGATATTTGATATCAGATATATGAGGAATTTGTCTCTCCGTTATGATTGAATAAATAACTTTTATCCAGTTACCAACAGCTGCTGGCTTTGTTTGTTTGATTACCAGTTGGATTATCAGCCGTGCAGCGTCTTTCCGTGCATCTGTTTTTTGGACTTAGGAGGATGTACCAGACAGAGGGACTGAATGTAAGTATAGCTGTTATACATCTGAAGTACTGCTAGTTTAACAGGGTATGTATGGATATGGCTGTTCTGCATGATTTTAAGTCGCAGTGTTATGTTGCTGACATAACTCTCAACTGTAGAGCTTTTCACAGACTGCCCAGAGTTTGGACACTTACATTTGGTGTGTTACACGTTTTTTGTCTTTGGAAATTCAGTAGCATACTCTGAGGATTGCAGTCAGTAAATGGTAACATCCATTTGTGTTTCTGATTTCATATCCCTCAGAATGGATATGTTACAACAAACCCTGTTACACCAGCAACTTTCTCAGTTTATAACAGCAATATGTCAATGATGCCCCTGTGTTTGGGCCTCTGTCCCCCAAGAATGACCGACTTTGTCCAGATGTCATGCAGTAAGAGGTGGATAGGTATGGTATATCATTATTTAGTGACTTCATTCCTGATATCATCCCAGTGATGTATCAGATTCCCAGCCATGTTACGTGTAAGAGGCCTTATATATGAGGACAAAGCCTGGACATTCTGTGGGACTCTGTACAGTTGGGAGGTCTGTGTATTTCTGTCGATTGTTGACAGGCTGTCAGGATTGTGTAGCAGTGTATTGTGAATATGTTATATGGCCTGTGTAAGAAGGGGGTAGATGTAAGTGTTATGGCTCCTTTTCTGTCTGACTTTACATGATGCCCCATTTTCTGGTGCTCTGTCAACTGTATATGTTTGTAGAGGAGGACTGAAATATGTCCCATACCATTGTCAGGTGGCATACTACACTGTGAATTCAGCCAGTATATGTAGGGGTAGTGTGTGAGTGTCAAACATCCTGATGGTTTTGTTCACACAGTCCTTATACTCTACTGTTAATTTGGCTTACCAGTATGTGACTATGACTGTGGTGGCCTTGGTTGTGGGTATGAACTTTCACAATGGTGTCTGTTTTTTAGTGCTGTTAAATCCCTGTATTGCCTGATATATTTGCCAATACATGTGTAATTTCCCCTAGCAGATTTGGGTTATTGTTGTGTCAGTCTGACTGTCCTTTGGACAATGCTTGGTGACATGCCCAGGAGCTCAGTGTAGTTTCCCCACTGTGATGTTATGTCCAGATATTTGTGGGATGTACTGTTGCCTGGTTCCCATGCATGTTGTGTATTTCTGACACATCAGTGGGATGATGTGAGGATTTAAGTCAATAACTAGTGGGAAGTAATTAGGTTTTGGAGTTGTGCTATATCAGGCAATATATGTTAGAACAGAAAGGAGGGTGTTACTGCAGCAACTGTGTCATCTTACCTACTCCAGTATTTGAGATATGTCCCTGTTTTCATGGCTTCAACCCTCCACTTTGTCAGACTTGGTCCAGATTCATTACAACAAGGGGTTCTGAGCATACCTCTCAACTGACCAGATTGTGTCAGAATGTCCAGGTTTATTGCTCATATTATATATCATTTTTATATGTGTGTGTGTGTGTGTGTGTGTGTGTATATATATATATATATATATATATATATATATATATATATATATATATATATATATATTACATGTATATATTTATATGTATATCTATATAATAGTTGTATATACTTTCTCAAATTTATCTCACCATACATATCTTATATGTTTATATTTATATATAGAAACATGATTGATTTCAGAGTGTTTTTCACTACTATGCAATACCTGTACTGAATGATATATTTGAAAAAGCAGCTGAGGTTCCTATAGCTCAGATGGTGTTGTGATACATTACTCTGACTAGTGTGTACAAAGTCCTGCGTTCAAGACTTGGCAAAGATGATTATTTTGTTGCTGGGCAGAATGATGGCAGATGAAGACAGGATAATTAAGTTATTTTAAGCAGTTGTAAGTGGGTTTGCATGGGTTTGTGCAATGGTAATAGATGCCAACACACGGTTAACTGTACAGATGCTTAAACTGTGTAGGCATCATTTAGCATTGCGCAAACTCACTTACTGTGGCTTACTCCAGCTTACCCCCACACTAATTTCTTTAAAATAAAAGAAAAAAAGGGGTGATAGGACAGTGGTGAAAAAAGAGGCACACAGAGGGACAAACAATATGAGAGACACCTAGGTATGTGCAAGACGGGAGTAGGGAAGGGCCATAGCTGTCCATTTCTTCTACAGCAACAGCTGAGCAGTTCTACAAACTTTGGAGGTAAATTTGGACACTCAAACCCCTGAGAGAGGGATGAGGACAACAGTAATGTGTTGTCAAGCCAACTGGACCAGATTACATGTGTCCAGTTGATATGTGTGTGAAATGGACAACTATTTATGGGGAGCAATTTTTTGGGGGGGAACCAGATTGCCCTTTTTTTAAGGTGACACTGGGATGTTGGGGAAGGATAGTAGGTATAACTGGGGAGGTAAACTGGGTAGGAAGACAGACATGACAGACAAGACAGTAGACAGGGGCAGTCTATGACACATGTAGGGGGTAAACACATTGGACTGGGAAGGTGGTTGGGAATCAGATGCCCACATGCCTGCAAATGGATACAGTGGGACTGAGGTCCCCACCCATTGGCAGTCACCACTGCACCTTCACGGCCCCAAAGGTGGCTGTGCTGGGGGCTGAGCAGGAGGGGCAGGCTGACCCTCAAGATCCACCATGTGGCCCTCAAGCTGGTGTAGCTCATCTCCAAACTCCTTTCAGAGCTCGCTACACACCAAATCCCAGACCTGACAATGGGTGATGGTCCGCACCCACTCCCAGGGGAAGGACAGGCCCAATCCCGAGGCAGTTCCACCCAAAGGTGGTGCAGGACCAGTGGACGAGGAGGTCCTAGGTTGGGTCCCAGACATGCTGGAGCCTGTTGCCATGGCCAAATGAGGCGGGACAGGCGGATCCATTGGGATCAGCCTTCCTAGAAGTGCTATGGTATTGAGGTTTTACAACATATGTTGGTTGGTCATGAACAACATATTCCAGGATTAGTTATAACAGCATGCATGGGTGTTCCAGTTGGCCCCATAAAACAGATTTGAAACATTTGCATAGCAAACAGAACACATGCATATATGGAACCACAGTGGATATTATACCAGCATGCAGGTTACATTGATAGCAACAGGCCACCAATGATAGTATTTGAAGAGAACATTAATAATCAAATGTTTAAATATTTGTAGAACAATAGGACACATGTCCCAACAGTAGGTTTGGTGAAAAACATACCCGTTGATTATGTGTATGAATTATTGGTGCAGATAGGGTGGGGGAGAGACAGAGTAATCAATTAACAACTGTATCGGCTTCAATTGTTCACAACTGTACTGATCATTACTGTACTCATTACTCTCCAGGTATGACCTCACTTGTACTGATCATTACTCTACTCATTACTCTCCAGGTCTGACCTCACTTGTACTGATCATTACTCTGCTCATTACTCTCCAGGTCTGACCTCACTTGTACTGATCATTACTCTACTCATTACTCTCCAGGTATGACCTCACTTGTACTGATCATTACTCTACTCATTACTCTCCAGGTATGACCTCACTTGTACTGATCATTACTGTACTCATTACTCTCCAGGTCTGACCTCACTTGTACTGATCATTACTCTACTCATTACTCTCCAGGTATGACCTCACTTGTACTGATCATTACTCTACTCATTACTCTCCAGGTATGACCTCACTTGTACTGATCATTACTCTACTCATTACTTTCCAGGTGTGACCTCACTTCTACTGATCATTACTCTACTCATTACTCTCCAGGCATGACTTCACGTGTACTGATCATTACTCTACTCATTACTCTCCAGGTATGACCTCACTTGCACTGATCATTATTCTATGCATTACTCTCCAGGTATGACCTCACCTGTACTGATCATTACTCTACTCATTACTCTCCAGGTTTGACCTCACTTGTACTGATCATTACTCTACTCATTACTCTTCAGGTATGACTCACTTGTACTGATCATTACTCTACTCATTACTCTCCAGGTATGACATCACTTGTACTGATCATTACTCTACTCATTACTCTCCAGGTATGAACTCACTTGTACTGATCATTGCTCTACTCATTACTCTCCAGGTATGAACTCACTTGTACTGATCATTACTCTACTCATTACTCTCCAGGTATGAACTCACTTGTACTGATCATTACTCTACTCATTACTCTCCAGGTATGAACTCACTTGTACTGATAATTGCTCTACTCATTACTCTCCAGGTATGACCTCACTTTACATTTACCTATGGCCTTGGGTTGGGGAGTGGTATGTTTGTACACAGTGTATTAATAATGCCTTTCTAAGGCTGATATGAACATTCCCTTACCTAGCAGACCTGTGGAGGTAATGTCTGTTAACACTACCTGACTGTTTCTACCCATATTCACATAGTCAAGGTTACATATGTGCACTCATACTGTGTGTGTGTGTGTGTGTGTGTGTGTGTGTGTGTGTGTGTGTGTGTGTGTGTGTGTGTGTGTGTGTGTGTGTGTGTCTGCTACTGCCATACTCTGCCTTGATTTCTATTGGTCACCCTGGGTGTTGGCAGCAGTGACCACTTGAGGGACATTTATTGGAGGAGACTACTTGGTGTATGTACTTATCTTGCTGTCATTTGCAGCCTTGGGGTTGAACAGTGGGTGTTGTACACAGTGTATAAGTACAGCCTTCTTACAGCTAATATATACCTTTGATTACCTGGCAGACCTGTGGAGGAAATTTCTGTTGACATTACTTGACTGTTTCTACACATATTCACATATTCCTGGGTGAAATTATGCATACAGCTTATTATCACTCCCAGGATTCGAACAGTGCCTGTTTGTGAAAAAAAATACAATACGTTTCTGTTTCATCAGAATGAGCTATTGAGGAACCGCTGCTTTTGTTTGACTGTTTTCTGTCTAATACTCTCTTGATTGTACAATCTGACCTTGTAATTCTGACATTCATGCATGGCAGATAGTTATTATACTGTGTATTCATACTTTGACATAGTACAGTCTGGAAAACACTGGTTAACACAACATTACTATTCAGGTATCAGATCTTGGTGCATGGAACATTTCATATAGTTAATCTCCTGTTTTACAACTCCACAATCGTTGTCTGACGAGCCTCAATTATTTAATGCTTTCAGAGCTGTAGTTGCTGTGCAGAACCTGTACACATTTAGATTCATACCACCACATACCAAAGTAAACAAAACTAGTCTGGGGTTTTGAGTTTTATTGACAGGTACTGACACTTTTATTGATATATACCCTATACGTCAATATTACTCTGCTAATGTCTCATTTATTCAGTACAAACAATACATATTTTAAATACTGACAAGTGACATTCTACTCCTTTCTATTTATTTGCCTTGAATACTACAAGCTAGATTTGTACCCACCAACCTCGCGACACAGCCTTAGCAGCCTGCTGGCATGGGCATCCACATTCGTGGCCCTGTCATCTGCAGCTGTATAGGCGATAAAGAAACATTTATGCATACCTATCCATCACATACACAGGCTGGACTTTGGCAAACACAAATTGATACTGATACTTCCACACATCTGGGACATTCCCTGCCCATGCATCTTGGACCCACTGGACCAAGAGATCCCTCTTTCTACACTTGAGGTCAGCAAAATGGTGCCAGGCCTGCTCAACAGTCCGAGGGATGCCAGTGGCACTGGTGAGATCACATGTGAGATGGTCCCAGGTCTCTGCTTGTATTGAGAGCCCTGGTACTGGTCATGCAGCAGTCTCCCCTCATGGTCTTTCACTAGGAGTCCAACCATGACCCTGGACTCCTGAATGCCCCAGCGCTGCGCCCAAAAGTGCAACTCCTCACCAACTCCAGCCATAGTGCCTGCAGTGATGAACTACAACTGGTTATGGGCTGTATTCCCACCTGCAAGGTTTAAATAGGGCTGAATTCCCACCTTCTGCTGTCATTGGACCATTTTTGAATATGCTGAGCTAAGCAATGGACAAACCGCTTTAGCTAAGGTTGGCAGTGCTTACAGGGTCAGATGTTGAGCACTGCTTACCAATGTGCAAATCTGCTCAGCTGGGCTTCTTAGTGCTTAGCATTTATATTTAAGCAATGCTTACACCAGCTAAGCAAAGCTGACCACTAGTTAGCATTGCTCAAATTTCATGTTATAGACTATCAGGTATATGGGACTCATTCTTCATTACTGACATATTATAATTTTATGTTTACCTTCCATGACACCCCCCCCTATGTGCTTTCATTTACATTTATTATTCTATGACTATACTGTATGGGGCACTTGTATTTATATGGGGGTTTCACATCTTTTCTGGACATACATCTCAATTTTGGACCTGCTACACTACCCTGCTTGATAAATATTATTTACTATCTCAGTTAATAAAACATCAGATTTTAATATTGCTTTTACATGTAAAAGTGAACAGACTTCATTGGGGCTTGAACTGTGAATGATTACCATGTAAGCAAAAGCTCTAACCACTACACTATTTCAGCTTGATAGTGTTATCTGTATATTTCTATTTAGCTCCTTCGGATAGTTAAGCTATGCTAAGCACAGCTGCATGACACACACACCCGCTCAGCTATGCTTAAACTTTACTTGGGATGATAATAAAAAAAAAAAGATAAAATGGATTTTAAATTTTGCTCACTTTTGCCTTGTGCACATACCTCCAACCTCTTTCAGCAAGATATCTGGACAAAGTCATAAGTAATGGGGAAACAAAAAGGCACAAACATAGGGGCGAATTTAAAAATTTTTGCTTACAAACCTTACATGCTGATAGAATAACTGGGTTTGCATTGCATGAGTTTTCTCATGTGTAGGATGTCTGGGACTCAAATGTCTGTAATTATATACTTTTACTTTGGCCTTCAATGGCCAGATATGTGGGCAAAACTCTGGACATTCTGTGAATATCTCAATAGTTGTATGGTATGTCCGCAAACAACTGTTGTTTACATTTAACAGTGCCGTAACAACACTTTCTGAGTGCAGAGGGCATGTAACATGTAAGGGCACTGCTGTGACATGCCCCCTGCACTCATTCATGGATCATGTCCATGCAGGTTATACAGCAGCAGCACACCTTCATGAATATGCAAGGAATGCTTTTGTGCTGCATGGGCACGATCCACTTTGTCCAAGAATAGACTTATTCTTGCACGGAGCTTTCATGAATCCTGGGGAAAATGTTCAAAAATATAATAATCCTGTCATTGAAACTGAAATGATTGAAGCTGTAGGTGAAAACGTAATGCAACTAACTTAATTAGCTATTTAGTATTTGGTTCAACAGTTTTAAAATAGTATATCTGAAGAAGTTAACAATACTTATGATAAAAAATGTGAGCATTGACTAGAAGGAAAACTTTACTGTGGAATATATAGAAACATATTTTTAAGCCATAATTCCATACATGCACAAAAATAAAGGTTTGCATACTACAAAAATGTGTACAATATGGCTTTGCTAGTTATAAAAATGTATGATGCATTTTCAATAAAGGAATATAAAATTATAGTTGTTAAAATTCAATGGAAAGCATGTTGTTCAGTGTTAGGAATTACCAGCCCACAAGTAGAACTAAAACATCACCAAGGATAGATTAAACCAGAACAATAAATGTAAATATATAAAGGCAATACATCTGATCCTGAATACTCCCACGTTGTAGAAACAGCCTAAAATGAACCATAAAAAGAAGCATTCTAGTTAACGCAGATAGCTTATTAACGTCTACAGTAGCTCTCTCTTTCTGTAGTGCAGATACCTTGTATTTGTTACTGTAGTTACTAAAGAAAACTGGTAAAATATTCTGCAAGGGACAGAATTCAAAAAGAGAGACAAGACACGTCTATCTGCTGAAAACACTAGCTAGTCTCACATGCCACGTATAACACATATGATACTCCATGGATACTTATGTATAATGAGACAGTTACTTGCTGGAAATGTTTCACAACATCTAATTAGATGCTCATACATCATTTTCCTCACGTATGAACAGTATAGTCTAAATAATACATAATTTATCTTTCTCCCTCTCTGTGCTGTTTTCACATCACTGAGATAAATGAAAAGCATACATTTGTTAAGTAGATCAGTTGCTTTTCAAGAGTGTTCGAGAGGATAAGGTTTGGCCAGATTTCACTTGGTTATACTTTAGAACACATTATAAGAGTCATCTTTTCATTGTACAGATATCCTACAATACTTTAAGTGAATTCGGTAGGGTTCCTCCTAACCATGAAAACGTATGACTGTTTATACCTGCTGTGTATGCCTCCTAAATAAAAAGCCCCTCTCATTGTTTGGCATCCTAAGTGATTTCCTGGTTTAACTTTTCCTAAAGTTGGTTCCGGTGCACTGACTTGTACCAGAGGGTGCATTATACAAGGAAAGTAGAGAACCTTCCAACAGCCAAGTCAGAGTCAGGCACATATCCATAGTAAATCATTGGAGGGAAGCTGCCTTTGGCAGTATAAATCATCATCTGTCAGTAAGGAATACAGATTCATGACCCTTGGTGTCTTGGGAGGATTCTGGGGAAGGAGTATACGGATAGCTGTGAGTTAAGATGGAAGACAACCTGCAATGTCTTGATGAAAATGGAAACTGTGTTTAGGAAGCTGTTGTACTGAGAGGAAAACTAAAATTGTTTTAAGAAACTGTTTCTTTAGCTACCTGCTTTTATAAGAAAGTCAGTTGAAAGTCTGACATTAAGTACTGAATTGCTTTGGAAACAGATAATGTACTAAATTACTGAACAAGACTCGAAAAGCTCCTTTTGCACTGACTGGATTGCTATGATCCTGCACCTGAAAGAAATCACTTGTTATTAACCAAGCTTCAAAGAAATCATTGTTTTCATTATAATTGTAGACAGACCTGTGTTTACCAACTGCAAAACTACCTCCAGGAACTTTATCTGTGAGTAGTATATTTGTGGGAGTCCATTGATTTGGTCACACGTTAGGTATGTCAAACATTTTTTAGCTGACTCATATCAAAATGCACCTTTGTCACACAATGCTGGCATTTCAGTGTACAGCGGGGAGTGGGATTTTGCCCTTTCCCTGTGGTTGTACAATGTCAGAGTTGGATATACAAGTAGTGTGGGTACACTCAAAACATTTTTTTTCTGATGTGAATTTCAACTATTTGTGATAGAGTTAATAATTCCCGATATAGTGGGTCTTACACAAATCATTCTTTTTTTCAGAGGGTATAATAAATACAGTACTTCCACTAACTGTGACTATAAATGCTATGTGCCAGAGGTATTTTTGCCCCACCAATGCACTAGAATGCTGGTCACTGCGTGGAATTTGTTAGAAAAGCTGAAGCCATTATTTCTTCTGAATTACTGACTCATGTAAACTAGTGCTTTGTCAAGAAGAAAACAATCCATTTGCCTATACCGTGATTTACTTTCCTTACAGAAAAGGATTGTATCTGGTTCTCATTATAAAGTTATTATGGTAGTAAAGAAGAGTTATTTCCTACAAGGACGGTATGCTTTCTTTAAAGTAGTGTGATCAGCTGCAGCCTTTCAAACTATGTTCTCAAATGTCTGCATTCCACTAAAACAAACTAGAAAAGCTGATGCAGGTTTTAACAAACTCTAACAAGACTCTTCAAGGTGTTACTGCAGACCTGACATGGTGAATCACATTTATGACCAACATTTGATTGGCCAACAAGGGGGAAGTTCTGTTATAGACCACTATTAACAGCTTCCAACAGGAATCACTATAGTTAACCAATCTTCAACCTTCTTGAAATTACAAACCCAGTGCACATGGATCAGAAGATGATCTAGAGGCAGACAAAAAAAAAAGTTCTAGCTTGTTTTCCCACCTTTCCCTGTTACTAGAGTAGTCCAGATACATATTTGGTGTATTCAGACCATATTGTAGTTTCTGAGTTCCCCAGACCTTTCTGTGTTAGAGGGAAGACTCTCAGCTTATCAGTGGGCGTGGTAAGCACTAGGTAGCCTATCTACCACAAGAGGAGTGGTTTCTAGCTCTCCTTCAACTTTCTGCTTTAAAAGCTCGTGTTTGCATGGGTTTGCGCGTTGTGCAGTGCCCCTAAGCTAGGGTAAACTGTTACCTGTGCCAGGAAGTCTGCTCTTTAATTTTTCCCTTATATTTTGCTAATTCTCTTCTCTCTTGCATTTTACTAGCTTATTCACCTAGCACTTTATCTGGTTTCTTGTAGTAATTATTGTAGCACACATAAGTGCTAACAGCACTAAACATCTTATAAAAAAACAGCTCCAGTACTTATTAATAATAATGACCATCCCTTCTGGCATGTCTAAAGGTCAGTTACCTGTGCTTTTCCTATTAACCTGGTGAACTTGGGCATTCTGAGGCAGTGTAGCAACTGCTTCATGTACACAGACAACCCTCTCCTCTTACCTCCCAACACTCAGACTTGTGAGAGATGCACTTATATATCCAAATTGGAAGACATGCTCTCTCCAGCCAAGACCGGAATAGCTGGTATGAGGAGAAGGTTAACACCTGCACCACACCACATGGAACACGGTTCCCTATTATTTAAGCAAACGTTCAATGTTTCAAACGTTACTTTGCTGACAGTTAAATGTCAAAAAGGCCAAATCCCAAACAAATGGAACAGCAATTTTTTTTCCTAGGGAAAAAAAAAATCACTGAGCCGTTTTTGGGACTTTGCCATTTCCTCCACTGTGGTACGATCTTGGAGTTGGTATATTTAAGTAGGGGGGTGTGGGGGCATAGCCTCTCACTAGTTGGGCTTTTTTTTTTTTTTTTGCGGACCAGTGATTTTTTTCCGTAGCAAAAAAAAAAAAATCACTGTTCAGTTTGTTTCGGGATTTGGACTATTCGACATTTAGCTGTTGATAAAGTGACATTCAAAACATTGAACGTTCATTTATTTAATAAGGAAGCATGGAACATATAACCCTCCAGAACACCCACCATCACAGTTCTCACATAAAAACACAGACCACACATCCATCTTCATGGAGGTTTTCAATAGAAATCTACCCAAACAGCAGAGACCTCCAAATCAGAAACACAATTGACCACCACAACACAGCATAAATCACAAGACACATAGCTCACCTACACAGTGTGCCCCTCAACCTAAGCCCCTAAGGCAAAACAGCTTTCCCAATACACTAATCACAGGTGACTTGATAGTGAGGCACACTGATGTCTCACTCACTAAGTTGAATAAGGAGAAAGTAACAGTCAGCTGTCTGTCGGGTGCCAGGATATGACACATAACACATGCACTCAGGTCACTCCACAACAAGTGCAAGTATAACTCTGTCATTGTCCACGTGGGTGTAAATGAACTGAGACTTACTTCCCTGGACTACATGAAAAGAGACATGGAGGAGCTCTTGGATTATGTGGCCCAGGCAGGTATGACCCTAGCCTTGAGCAGCATACTACCATCACCCAGAATGATACCACAGTACAAGCAGAAAATTATTGACTTCAACAAATGGCTAAGTCTCTGGTGTCATTCTAAGGGGATCCAGTATCTGTCTGCTTAGGATGACATGATTGACAGACCTCGATACTTTGCCAGAAATGGCCTGCATCTGTCAACTCTATGTTTCCAGATACTGGCTAAGGCTCTTGCCACCCCTATAGTGCTTTTTTAGATGGTGTTCCAAAGACCAAATTACCACCGTAACAGCTATAAATAAATGCAATCTGACGGTCATGCTGCTCAACGCTAGAAGTCTAAATCTGAAGATGCACTCGCGTGAAGCACTCCTCAAAATGGAGAACATCGACATTTGTGCTGTAACAGAGACCTGGTTTAAAGCAGCAAAAAGCACTCTTGTGCTACCAGGCTATAACTCATTCCACACCTTTCGGCCCCAGAAAATGGACCAAAGCTCCAAAGGTGGTGGTGTCACCATATTCATAAAGGATATGCACACCTCTAGACTAGTAGCCCAGCATCACGCATTGGAGATACTTCAGGTACAACTAACAGTGGGTAAGATGGCAATTCAGGTCGTAACCTGCTATAGGTCCCCAACCATGTCGCAAGACTCTCATTCCATGTTCCTAAGCACCCTGGAAACTATTAGCATCCAGCCCAACACTCTCATACTGGGTGACTTCAACTACCCCTCCATCAACTGGATAGATCCGACCACACACTAATTACTATGGAAACCATATTTCACCCACACCACCAGCAAAGGTAACCACCATGAAAAACTTCTCCACAGCTGACTCTGGGCTCTGAAAAACAGAGGTGGCTAACTTTACGGCAGCCGTGCAAATGGAAAATAGGTGAATGACTGCCGAATCATACACCAATGCACTGTATGAACATGTACATAAATGCATTGAACTAGCCATACCCAACAGAACCAAGACACTATCCTCCAAAACAAAGAAACCAATCTGGTGGTCCACTGTCATCAACAAACTCTACAACAAATGGAAGCAACTGTTGCAGAAAAAGGTGAAGTCACAAGACTGGAAAAACTCCCTTATTGGCCTCAACAAAAAGTTAAGATCCCTCATCAAAACCTCTAAAGCCAGCTATGAAGGCAGAACTGCGGCATACACTAAAAACAACCACAAAGCCTTCTACAGTTATATCAGGAATCTCCACGGCAATACCCAGATTTGCTCTGAGTTACTGCACAATGGTACCTCCTATACTGAGCCAAAAGATATTGCCAACATACTGGATGACAGATTCAGTGCCAACTTTACCCCTCTCTCCCTCCCTAAAGGACCAATCACAATACTGGAAGATTGCCAGGTACTCAGCATTACTGCTGCACAGGTTAAAGCTGCATTGTCCAAGGCCAGGAATACAGCTTCCATGGGACCCAACAATATCCCTGGCTCTGCTCTACATGAACTACAAAGTGAACAAGCACCACATCTGCGTGCCCTGTTCAGTCACAGCCTCACCTCAGGCTTTGTCTCTACAGAATGGCACACTGCTACAGTCATCCCTCTCTGTAAAGGGGGAGCTACTACAGACCCTGGGAATTATCTCCCCTTTAGCCTAATGAGTCTGACATGTAAGGCTATGGAGCGCATCATCATGTACCTAATAAACAAGGATATATGGAATCTCCAAACTCTAGATCCCATGTAATTTGGTTTTGTGAAGGGTAGATCATGCCTGCTCATCCTTGTTGACTTCTTTGAGTCAGTCACCAGAGCTGTGGATGAGAGCAAGGCAGTTCATACAGCCTACCTCGATCTGGCCAAGGCCATTGATACCATTCTGCACTCAGGAATTATTGACAGACTCACCAAACTAGGCATCAACTCCTATATCACTAGGTGGATTGCAAATTGGTTCACAGATATAACCCACAGTGTGAAATTAGCAGACTCCAAGTCAGACTACCAAGGAGTCACAAGTGGAGACCCACAGGGGTTGGTCCTGGGTCCTTTCCTGTTTGGTATCTACTTCTCAGAAGTCCAGGCCAACATGGAGGGACTCTGGCTGACCAAGTTCACCGACAATTCCTAGCTGGGAGTTATTATTAACTCCCCAAGTGATGTAGACATCCGACAGAAAGGCCTCACTGAGACCACCAACTGGTGTCGAAACTATGGCCTTAAGCTTAATGCCAAAAAATCTGCCATCATTCCCTTTGGGAAAAACTCAGTTCCCACTAATTACCACATTGATGGTAGCCCACTGAACACTGAAGGTGTTATAAGAGATCTGAGGACACAGGTTGACAGCAACCTCTCCTTTGATCACCACATTGCCACTGTGGTCAGAAAGTCCTTCTATGTGGCACATCTTATTACCAAGGGTTTTGCATCCAGGAAGAAAGAGGTCATCATGTCTCTCTACTCTTGCTTCATTTAGACCAATCATCGAGTATAATGCCCCATTTAGCATGTACCTCACTAAACACCTGCAACAGCTGGAAAGGCCACAAAAGTACATTACAAAGAGGATCATAGGCCTTAAACACATGCCCCACATGGACAGACTAAAAAAACTCCAGCTTTTCTCTGTCTCATATCGTATATTAAGAGGCGATCTCTGCTTGACTTACAAAGCTTTGTCTGACCCAGCCCTGTTAGAAATGTTACAACAACATAAACTTCAATCCCTCCACACCACACACATTAGAGACGTCAACCTCATTACCACAATCAACAGAAAATGCTGTAGGGGCAGGTTCATAACCCAGAGACTGCACATGCTCTGGAATAGACTTCCTCTACATGTCAAGCAGAGAACCTCACTAGCCCTTTTCAAGAGAAATCTTGATGAGTGGATGGGAAATAGAAAGTTCACCCAGAGATCACTCCAGTAGTCTACTTGATAGAGGCACCAGGAACTAATGGCGGCATGTCGCTAGGGCACTTCTATGAGCAAGGCTTGTAAAGGCTCCAGGGACATTGGCCTCGTACACACCTATGAACCTATGAACCTATGAACATGGTGAAGTTTGAGGCTAAGGAGACCTGGTTCCAAAATGTGTGAGTCAGAGTCCTGTCCTCACACTTGTCTGTGGTTGCTTTGAAAGCATACATATATATCTATATCTATATCTATATCTATCTATCTATATATATATATATATATATATATATATATATATATATATATATAGGGTTCCTATCATATGATCAAAGTCTTACAACTTCAAATCATTAAAGAACGAACTTTAATGATCGAAGTTATAAAACCTCGAAGCATATAACGGAGATCGCCATAGAGCGTGGAAAGGAAATATTTCCTTTTACTGCACTGTACTGCAATCTCAGAGTTGGTATATTTAAGTAGTGGGGGGGCTTGCCCCCTTGCATAGAGTGTTTTTTTTTAACTGTTTTTACCTTTTTTTTATGTGTGTTCAAAGTTCCAAGCCTTCAGTCATTAAAGTTTGTCCTTTAATGATTCAAAGTTTTGGAACTTCGATCATACGATATAGACCTATATATATATATATATATATATATATATATATATATATATATATATATATATATATATATATATATATATATATATATATATATATATATATACACACACACACACACACACACACACACACAAAACTGTGTGTGTGTGTGTGTGTGTGTGTGTGTGTGTGTGTGTGTGTGTGTGTGTCTGTATGTGTGCACGCGCACTGATATGTAAAAAAGATACACTGGCTAGAACTTTTGATTTACATGAGCACACCACTGAGATCTCACACCAGGACAGTCAGAAAGGACTGGCCAGTAAGGTCACAAATGGAAGATTTCAATGCATATTCTAAAATTGCGGATAGAACCTGAAGTAAATGATATTAAGAACATTTTCAGAAATATTACCTGCAGTAAATTTAAAAAGACACTATCTGCTGATTTAAAAAAGTGTGTCTCTCAAAGTACCACTAAGTCTTCTGAGCAGATAGTTATTTCAGTAAAATGACTGCTGTTAGCTGAAAATGCAAATTTGAAATCAGACTTGCGTGTGTAAAGGGTTTCTTTTTTTTCAGCAAAGAAAAAGAGCTACCAATAGTATTTCTTTTGTGTTATTAAACAGTGCACAGTTAAGTCCTATACACTTAGCACTAGCCTGCAAGCTTTTAAACATACTGAAACTGAAACCATGCCCATGGAACATGAACAAAATGCACCTGGAACCATGTCCACAGAATCCAAACAAACTGCACCTGAAACCATGCCCATGGAACGTGAACAAACTGCACCTGGAACCATGTCCATAGAACCCAAATAAACTGCACCTGAAACCATGCCCATGGACCATGAACAAACTGCACCTGAAACCATGCCCATAGAAACCAAACAAATTTCACCTGAAACCATGCCCATGGAACATGAAAAAACTGCACCTGAATCCATGTCCATAGAACCCAAACCAACTGCACCTGAAACCATTCCCATGCAACCCAAAAAAACTGCACCTGAAACCATGCCCATGGAATATGAACAAACTTCAACTGAAACCATGCCCATGGAACTCAAAACAAACTGCACCTGAAACCATGCCCATGGAACGTGAACAAACTGCACCTGAAACCATGCCCATGGAACATGAACAAACTGCAACTGAAACTATGCACATGGAAGATGAACAAACTGTAAATGAAACTATGCCCATGGAACATGAAAAAAATGCAGTTTAAACCATAACCATGGAACCCAAACAAACTGCACCTGAAACCATGCCCATATAACATGAACGAACAGCACCTGAAACCGTGCCCATGGAACGTGAACAAACTGCACCTGAAACCATAGGTTCATAGGTTCATAGGTAGGTACTAGGCTATTGGTCCTAGGGCCTATATAAGCCTAGCCAAAAAATGTACCCTGGCTTTCGCCACCCAAGAAATTATTTTCCTGTGCCTCTGTCGAGCAGAGCCACAGAAGTGATCCCTGGGGTGAATTTCCCATTTCCCGTCCAATCATCAAGATTTTTCTTGAAGAGTGCTAATGAGGAGCTCTGTTTGACATAGATAGGTAGTCTGTTCCAGAGCATGGGAAGTCTCTGGGACAGGAACGTATCCCTCCAGCATGTTCTGTTTATTGTGGTGACAAGGTTTAGGTTCCTAGAGTGTGTAGCTCGGAGGGATTGGGATGTCTTTAAGTGGAGCATGTCCAACAGCTCTGGGTTTGACATAGCTTTGAATGTTAGGCAGAGATCACCCCTGAGTAGGCGATATGCGATGGAGTAAAGCTGTAGTTTTTTTAGATGGTCTGCGTAGGGCATCTGTTTGAGGCCAATAATCCATCTTGTGAGGTATTTCTGTGGTCTTTCCAGTTGTTGTAGATGTCTTGTGAGGTACATACCAAAAGGGGCATTGCACTCTATAATGGGTCTAATGAGTGATGAGTAGAGGGGAACAATGACCTATTTTTTTCTGGATGAGAATCCTTTTGTGATGAGATGAGCCACATAGAAGGATTTCCTGACCACTGTGGCGATGTGATTATCAAAGGAGAGACTACTGTCCACCTGTGTCCCAAGGTCTCTTATCACATTTTCGGCATTAAGTAAACTACTGGCTATGTGGTAGTTCATGGGTACAGAGTTTTTACCAAAGGGGATGACAATACACTTTTTGGCATTGAGCTTCAGGCCATGGCTTTGACACCAGGTATCTGTCTCAGTGAGGCCCTTTTGTAGTTTGTCCACATCGTTAGGAGTTTCGATTATGGCTCCTAGTTTGTAGTCATCTGCAAACTTTGTTAGCCAAAGACCTTCTGTGTTAGCCTGCACTTCAGAGAAGTAGATACCAAACAGGAGGGGACCCAGGACTGAACCCTGTGGTACTCCACTTGTCACTGGTCTGAAGTCGGATTTGGAATCCGCGACTTTCACAGTGTGGATTCTGTCCATGAGCCAGTTGGCAACCCATCTTGTGACATAGGGATTTATACATAGTTTAGTGAGCTTATCTATAATTCCAGAGAGGGGAATGGTGTTGAAAGCCTTGGCGAGATCTAGATAAGCTGGGTGAACCATTTTACCCTTGCTCTATGGGTTCTATGAACCCATGTTTATAGAAGCCAAACAAATTGCACCTGAAACCATGCCCATGGAAAATGAACAAACTGCACCTGAAACTATGTCCATAGAACCCAAACAAACTGCACCTGAAACCATGCCCATGGAACATGAACAAACTGCACCTGAAACCATGTCCATAGAACCCAAACAAATTGCACCTGAAACCATCCCCATGGAACATGAACAAACTGGACCTAAAACCATGCTCATGGAAAATGAACATACTGCACCTGAAACCATGCCCATGGAACGTGAACAAACTGCAGTTTAAACCATGCCCATGGAACGTGAACAAACTGCACATGAAACCATGCACAAGGAACATGAACAAACTGCGTCTGAAACCATGCCAGTGGAACATAAACAAACTGAAACTGGAACCATGCCCATGGAATATGAACAAACTGCAACAGAAATTATGCCCATGGAATGTAAACAAACTGCAGTTTAAACCATGCCCATAGAACCCAAACAAACTGCACCTGACACCATGTCCATGGAACATGAACAAACTGCACTTCAAACCATGCCCACGGAAAGTGAAAAAACTGCACCTGAAACCATGCCTATGGAATGTGAACAAACTGCAGTTTAAGCCATGCCCATAGAACCAAAACAAATTGCACCTGAAACCATGCCCATGGAACATGAATAGAAACCATGCCCATGGAACATGAATAAACTGCGCCTGAAACCATGTCCATAGAACCCAAGCAAACATGAAACCATGCAAATGGAACATGAACAAACTGCACGTGAAACCATGTCCATGGAACATAAACAAAGTGCACCTGAAACTATGCCCATGGAACATGAACAAACTGCAACTGAAAGCATGGCCATGGAACATGAACAAACTGCACCTGAAACCATGTCCATGGAACATAAACAAAGTGCACCTGAAACCATGCCCATGGAACATGAACAAAGTGCACCTGAAACCATGCCCATGGAACATAAAAAAACTGTAACTGAAACCATGCCAATGGAAAGTGAAAAAACTGCACCTGAAACCATACCCATGGAATGAGAACAAATTGTAATTTAAACCATGCACATGTAACCCAAACAAACTGCACCTGAAACCATGCCCATGGAACCCAAACAAACTGCACCTGAAACCATGCCCATGGAACATGAACATACCGCACCTGAAACCATGTCCATAGAACCCAAACAAACTGCACATGAAACCATGCCCATGAAACATGAACAAACTGCACCTAAAACCATGCCCACAGAACCCAAACAAACTGCACCTGAAACCATGACCATGGAACATGAACAAGCTGCACCTGAAACCATGGCCATGGAATGTGAACAACCTGCACCTGAAATCATGCCCATGGAATGTGAACAACCTGCACCTGAAATCATGCCCATGGAATGTGAACAACCTGCACCTGAAGCCATGCCCATGGAACATGAACAAACTACACATGGAACCATATCCACAGAACCCAAAGAAACTGCACCTGAAACCATGCCCATGGAACATGAACAAACTGTATCTGAAACTATCTCCATGGAACATTAACAAACTGCACTTTAAACCATGCCCATGGAACATAAACAAACTGCACATGAAACCATCCCCATGGAACATGAACAACTGCACCTAAAACCATGCCCATGGAACATGAACAAACTGCAACTGAAACCATACCCATAGAACATGAACAAACTGCACCAGAAATCATGCCCAAGGAATGTGAAAAAACTGCAGTTTAAACCATGCCCGTTGAACCCAGAAAAACTGAACCTGAAACCATGCTCATGGAACCCAAACAAACTGCACCTGAAACCATGCCCATGGAACATGAATATACTGCACCTGAAACCATGTCCATAGAACCAAAACAAACATCACCTGAAACCATACCCATGGAACATGAACAAACTGTGCCTGAAACCATGCCCATAGAACCTAAACAAGGGGTACCTGAAACCATGCCCATGGAGCATGAACAAACTGCACCTGAAACCATGCCCATGGAACATGAACAAACTGCACCTAAAACTATGACATAAAAGCCAAGCAAACTGCACCTGAAACCATGCCCATGGAACATGAATAAACTGCACCTAAAACCATGCCCATAGAACCCAAACGAAAGGTACCTGAAACCATGCCCATGGAGCATGAACAAACTACACTTGAAATGATGCCCATGGAACATTAACAAACTGCACTTTAAATGATGCCCATGAAGCGTGAACAAACTGCACCTGAAACCATCCCCATGGAACATGAAAAAACTGCACCTGAAACCATGCGCATGGAACATGAACAAACTGCAATTGAAACCATGCCCAAAAAACATAAACAAACTGCACCTGAAACCATGCCCAAGGAATGTCAACAGACTTCAGATTAAACCATGCCCATGGCACCCAAAAAACTGCACTTGAAACCATGCCCATGGAACCAAATCAAACTGCACCTGAAACCATGCCCATGGAACATAACATACTGCTCCTGAAAGAATGTCCATAGAACCCAAACAAACTGTACCTGAAACCATGCCTATGGATCATGAACATACTGCACCTGGAACCATGTCCACAGAACCCAAACAAACTGCACCTGAAACCATGCCCATGGAACATGAAAAAACTGCACCTAAAACCATGCCCATAGAACCTAAACAAACTGCACCTGAAACCATGCCCATGGAAAATGAACAAACTGCACCTAAAACAATGCCCATAGAACCCAAACAAAAAGCACCTGAAACCATGCCCATGGAAAATGAACAAACTGCACCTGAAACCATGTCGATGGAATATTAATAAACTGCACTTCATGGGCATGGTTTCAGGTGCAAGTTGTTCATGTTCCATGGGCATGGTTTCAGGTGCAGTTTGTTCATGTTCCATGGGCATGGTTTCAGGTGCAGTTTGTTTGGATTCTATGGACATGTTTTCAGGTGCAGTATGTTCATGTTCCATGGGCATGGTTTCAGGTGCAGTTGGTTTGGGTTCTATGGACATGTTTTCAGGTGCAGTATGTTCATGTTCCATGGGCATGGTTTCAGGTGCAGTTTGTTTGGGTTCAATTGGCATAGTTTCAAGTGCAGTTTTTTTTGGGTTGCATGGGCATAGTTTAAACTGCAGTTTTAACACATTCTTTGGGCATGGTTTCAGGTGCAGTTTGTTCACATTCTATGGGCATGGTTTCAGTTGCAGTTTGTCCATGTTCCATGGGCATGGTTTCAGGTGCAGTTTGTTCATGTTCCATGGGGATGGTTTCAGGTGCAGTTTGTTCACATTCAGTGGGCATGGTTTAAAGTGCAGTTTGTTAATGTTCCATGGGCATGGTTTCAGGTGCAGTTTGTTCATGTTCCATGGGCATTGTTTCAGGTGCCCTTTGTTTGGATTCTATGGGTATGGTTTTAGGTGCAGTTTGTTCATGTTCCATGGTCATGGTTTCAGATGCAGTTTGTTTGGGTTCTATGGACATGGTTCCAGGTGCATTTTGTTCATGATCCATGGGCATGGTTTCAGGTGCAGTTTGTTCATGTTCCATGGGCATGGTTTCAGGTGCAGTTTGTTCATGTTCCATGGGCATTGTTTCAGGTGCCCTTTGTTTGGGTTCTATGGGTATGGTTTTAGGTGCAGTTTGTTCATGTTCCATGGTCATGGTTTCAGGTGCAGTTTGTTTGGTTCTATGGACATGGTTCCAGGTGCAGTTTGTTCATGACCCATGGGCATGGTTTCAGGTGCAGTTTGTTCATGTTCCATGGGCATGGTTTCAGGTGCAGGTTGTTCACATTCCATGTGCATGGTTTCAGGTGCAGGTTGTTCACATTCCATGGGCATGGTTTCAGGTGCAGTATGTTCATGTTCCATGGGCATGGTTTCAGGTGCAGTTTTTCTGGGTTCCATGGGCATGGTTTCAGATGCAGTTTTTTTGGGTTCCATGGGTCATGGTTTAAACTGCAGTTTGTTCACATTCCTTGGGCATGTTTTCAGGTGCAGTTTATTTTCATTCTATGGGCATGGTTTCAGTTGCAATTTGTTCATGTTCCATGGGCATGGTTTCAGGTGCAGTTTGTTCATGTTCCATGGGGATGGTTTCAGGTGCAGTTTGTTCATGTTCCATGGGCATGGTTTAAAGTGCAGTTTGTTAATGTTCCATGGGCATTTCAGGTGCAGTTTGTTCATGTTCATTGGGCATGGTTTCAGGTGCCCTTTGTTTTGCTTCTATGGTTTCAGGTGCAGTTTGTTCATGTTCCATGGGCATGGTTTCAGGTGCAGTTTGCTCATGTTCCATAGGCATGGCTTCAGGTGCAGTTTTATTTGGTTCTATGGACATGGTTCCAGGTGCAGTTTGTTCAAATTCCATGGGCATGGTTTCAGGTGCATTTTGTTTGGGTTCCTTGGACATGGTTTCAACTGCAGTTTGTTTGGGTTACATGTGCATGGTTTAAATTGCAGTTTGTTTACATTCCATGGGCATGGTTTCAGGTGCAGTTTGCTCACTTTCCATGGGCATGGTTTCACCTGAAACCATGCCCATTGAACATGAACAAACTGCACCTGAAACCATGCCCATGGAACATTAACCAACTGCATAATCAAACCGAAAAACAAACACTAAAAACTTGATAAAAAGGAAAGAAATAAACCACACCAAATCCAACAATAAGGTTTAAAAACTGAACTTGCTGAATTAGATTCAAATATCCATTTGGACAATGACTTCATATGTTATAAACATGATTTTGTACACATTTTCTCTAGCATTGATAATGCTTTATCTAAAATTAAAGATGGTAAAACAAAGAAACTGAATAGGGATTCTGTAACTTATGGGAAAGGTTTAGCCTGTCCTATACCCCCCTCTAATATGAATTCAAACATCAATAGAGGGTTAAGTGATGGGTCAACTGGGTTGAATAGTTATGAAAACAATGTTGAAAATCTTGATAAGGATGATAGTATCCTGGATGATGAAATGTCTACTGAGGTTTCTACTGTTAGAAGGAGTGACAGGCTTGCTAATAAATGTCCCAATAATACTAACAGTAATAGTAACCCTAAAGTGGAAGGATTGGGTTCTTCTCTGGGTTTTCAGAGAAAGATGAACAATGGGGGACAACAGAATCAACCACAACAACAACAACACTGGAAAAAGAAGGGACAAAACAGAAGAAGGAGGTAGTTGGTCCTTCTGAAAGTGTTTTTTGTTTCAATCCTGTGTTTGTGAATAATTCTGAATATTTTGATAATCATGAGAATACTGTTAAAATATTATTTAACAGTACCCAAGACTTCAAGGTATATAATTATTCTACATTTTCATCTGATCCCTTACTTATAGATGTTTTAGCTAAGGGTCTAACATTTGTTCCATCATCTCAGGGTGATTTAGCTAGGACTATTATCGATCTTAAGTCCTTTACTAGGAAATTGAATTTAAACATCTTATTGGGGTCGAACCCTAGTCTGATCAAAGACTACAGAATTTCTAGTATTTTTAACCCTGTGTTTCATCCTTCCATTCTTCTCTTTGAAAGAATATGTGAGAATGACTTTAGGAATTTATTTAATAATAATGTGTCATATAACTCTGAAACATTTAATTTATCACAAGTAGAAAGGGAAATGTTGAAGGATTTAAATTTTGCAGATATACGAATTTTAAAACCTGATAAGGGGAGTGATTTGATTTTTATGGATAACAATGATTACTTTCATCGTATGTGTTCAGTCTTGGACAGTGAAGCTTATGTTAATGTTTCTTTAAATGAAGTTAATGGTGCATATCAACGTATTAAAGGATTTATTAGGGATTTATTTCTGGAAGGAAGAATTGATTTGGATCTATTTAATTATTTTTCCATTTCATACCCCTTAATGCCCATATTATTTGGACTACCTAAAATCCATAAAAATGTTGAAAACCCCCCTTTCCACCCTATTATTGATGACAGACAATCCATTACTTATGCTTGTGCCAAATTTGTAGATGTTAAACTAAAATAAGTACTGAAAAATGAGAGTCAGATATGTAAGGACTCGTGGACCTTTCTGGAAACAATGAATAAACTTCCCTTTTCTGAAGATCTAAATTTTCTCAGAATTGATGTCTGCGATCTTTATACAGTCATCCCCCAAGACATTGACTGTGAGTGGGTAAGAGAATTCCTTTTGGATTATCATGTGGAGGGTTCTAGTATTGACCTTATTATTTATTTATTAGAACTCATATTAGAGAACAATTATTTTTTATTTAATAAGGAATACTACTTACAGAAAACGGGTGTTGCCATGGGCTCTCCCCGTGAGGCCACGTTTGCTAATACTATAAAGGCCTATTGGGAGAGACACTTCCTATTTAAGGACATTATGTTCCTGGAGAGGGTAACATGGTACACCCGTTATTTGGATGATATATTTATCCCTTGGAAGGGTGATAAAGATTCAGCTGGAACATTTATTGAGCATATCACTCAGTTTACTGATTTTTTGCACTTCACCTGGGAATTTCAAACATTTAGTATTTCCTATTTGGATATTGAGTTGACCAAAATTGTTCCTGAGAAAAAATATATCTCAAAAATATTTAGGAAGGTGATTACAAAAACACTCTGCAGAAATTTCTTGGTACATTGTAACATTTTGATTTAATGTTATGTTTAACATGATTATTCAGTTGCCAAGACATTTTTACAAAATGAATCATTTTTTAATGACAATAAGAATGTATTTTAGAATTTGCCTTATATGGTGATTTTCCTTTTGGGAAAGATCCACAGGAAGTCATGTGATGACTGTGGAAGTATTTAATGTGAATGAACTTCCAGTTCATGTTTTTTGCCTTGAAAAAGCTCGCAAGTGGTCGAGTAAAGTGCTTGGAAGAGACTGTGATTTTAACTTTGCCTTGTCATATTAAAGGATCTTAATGGAGACCTAGCAGCTGATTGATTTCTTCTACTGCTTATTTTGAAAGCCTTTATGTACCGGCTTCCGACTCCTGTGGTGCCAAGTGGTTTGCATTCGTGGTTTGGTTTTGCTTCCAGTTTTGGTTTTTCTTGGTCGATTTCTACACATGGCAGAAGGAACGGAAGCCAGTGGCTTCACTCACACTCCGGCAGTACTGAGAGCCCATGGCGATGATGCTGACACAGCCCCGGTTTCCAGGGCTGAGTTTAAACAGGTTTTAACACTTTTGACACAATTGACTTCAATGGTTCAACAGCAGACACAACCAACAGCCTCCCAGATACCAGGGAACCAACAACAATTCAACAATCCCCCTAGAACACTTGCTGAAGTGGTTGGGGCTGGAAATGTTACTAGGAATACAGAGAGAGGGTGTAATGACAACAACTCGAACTCGAACTGTTCTGACCATGTAAGAACAAATAACCAGGTTTCCCCTGGGTCAAATGAACAGAGGAAGTCTTTTGACTTCAAAACTTGGACAAAACAACAGTTCAATTTTAGAAAAGGTACTGTACTTCATGATAATTATAAAAATCTTGAAAATGTGTTTTTTGATTTTAAAGATAAGCTGTATTCTTATAAGAACAAACAAATGGAAGTTGATTATCTAAATGAATGCATTAATGTACAGAGAATTCCCAAGGGCTTGAGGTTTTTCAAGTTCCCTAACAATGTACAATATGGTTCTGCTTTATATGACCAACTCTGTGAAATTTTCAACAAAGCAGGATTGGACATGTTAAAATGTATGGTGAGGGACTATGAGAAAAAAATGACTGTTTTGTTAAAAGATCTAGATGAGCTCAACGTAAACATGATAAAAGATGAAACTTTTAGCTCAGTTAAGAGGGATTATGACAAGTTGTTCAGTGATGTAGACCAGCATTGTTCTAGGGTACTTAATCAAAAAATCAGAAAATTAGAGAGAGACTTAACTGAATACAAGGAAGGTAGAGCCTACCCCCTGCCTTTTACAAAAGAAAGAAACAACAACACCACTGAAAATGTTTTTCATGAAAGGGGTGAAACTAATAGGCAGGGTGAACCTATAGGGACAGTTAATGACAATCCCAGACGAAGTGAGAGAATAGCACAGATAAACAGGAATCCTTCTATCCAGGATTTTTATTATCCCCAGAGGAGAGGGAGGGGGCACAGGGAACAATACAACAGCTGGAATAATCCACCAAACTAATCTTAAGGCCTATAGTGGATGAAGACAACAGCACCACTTTATTTGAAGGGAAACAAATTGAACACAGGAAAGGTAATTTTACCATTTTCAATTACACTGATTTATTAATAACGGACATTTTTTTTAATTTACTTTCTAAGGGTTTTCATTATGTTCCCCTTAGGCCTTCCCCCATGGTTACAACCTTAATTGATTTAAAACTTTTTATGACGCAGCTTAACTTTAACTTACTGTTTAAGGATGAATGAAATCTAGAAAGAACTCTCACAAGAAAAAGCACCTTCAACCCACCGGTTCACCCCACCATCAAAATTTTTGAGGAGCTAGTTGAGACTGACATTAGGAAACTTAAGGAGAATGATTACTGTGAAATATCTGAAAACATCACTGAGGATGAGTTGACTCTAATCAAAAATCTCAAAATGGAGGGATGTAGAGTCATGAAACCAGACAAGGGGGGAGGGGCTGTCTTGATGTACAATTGGGACTATGAGGCCGCCTTGCACATGGTGCTACAGGACACTGATCAATACGAACTTGTCTCAAGAAACGAGATCAACATAGCTCAAGCTAAAATAAATTATCTATTATATGATCATTTAATGCAGAATGTCATTAATGAGAAGTTATACAACTACTTATTAGTTAAAAGACCCAAGGTTGCCCAGATTTATGGAATTCCTAAGACACATAAGAATTTGAACCCCCTTAAATACAGACCTATAGTGGCAGGAAGTGGAAGTGTTACAGAACCCCTAGCTAAATTCATTGACTTCTCCTTAAAACAATATGCAGAGAAAATTAAACATATATGTAAGGATTCATGGGACTACCTAAAAGGAGTGGATCAGAGTTTATTTTTACCTGAGATGCTTATGGTCACTGTTGATGTAGTCGACTTATTCCCTAGCATCCCACACAATACGGGCCTTGAGTGGTTAGGTACTTACTTATCTAATGAAGTCCAACTGGGGGCCAAGTTCACTAACTTAATTTTGGAATTTATGGATTTAGTTTGAGAAAATAATTTCATCCACTTTAAAGGGGAATTTTATCGTCAGAAAAAAGGTGTGGCAATGGGTGCCCCCTGTGCTTCCATCTATAAATTTGATATTATACCAATGGGAAAAGAAATATAGTTTTACTAGCACATGGTACCAGGATATCTTGCACTATAGGAGATTTTTGGATGATATCTCCTTTATGTGGATGGGAGACGAAGGAAGTCTTATGGAATTTATGGATTACATTAACACGACAACCACATTTTTTAGATTCACTCACAAGATCAGCAAACACCAACTTGACTATTTAGACATTTCACTGGTTAAGGACTATCCGAACATGTGCTTTCAGTCCAAAATTTACAGGAAAAGCACTTTTTCGAACGCATACTTAAATTGCCACAGTGGACATCCCTTATATCAAAAAAGGCGATAGTAAAAGGTCAACTCATTAGAGCTTCACGAATGTCCAGCACTGACAAACTTTTCAAAGAGGAAGTTTCTATTTTAAGGGGATTTTTTAAGGAAAAACAATATCCGGAAGCTTTGGTAGAAGCACTGGTTGTAGAAATTTCTGAGAAGAGATCAAATAAGTATCCCCCTTTATTAGGGGTGGGGGTCAACGAGATCTCCCCAAACCCTTCAAAAGACACTTCAAAGTCTAAAAATAGCTTTATACACACCTATTCCAACAACTCAGATCAGATTGAGAAGACTATCAAGAAATATTGGCCCATTCTCAGACTACAGGAAGATCTGAGGAATTCTATGCCCAGCTTTCCCTCTTTTGTCAGGAAAAGGGGCAAGAATTTGAAAGAACTGTTAGAAATTAAGTTGGAGGATCCACACAATCAGAATAGAAAGAAACCAGGCACTTATCCCTGTGGAATGTGTAAGCAATGCCATGCTATGCTGAATTTGGGGTCCTACTACCTCCCCTCGAGAAGATTCAGGTTCCACTCCAACAAACATTTTAACTGTGGATCTAAGGGGGTAGTCTACCTTGGATGCTGTGTTACCTGCCATGGTTTTACATTGGGAAAACTGAAAGGGTGTTTAGGAGAAGAGTTTATGAACACTTCAATGACATCAGTGCAAGGAAGGAAAGTAATGCCTTCTACAAACACTCTTTGACATGTAAGGACATGGAAATAAAGTTTATGGTGTTGGAACAAGTACAACCAGATATAAGAGGGGGTAGTTGGGAGTCCAATTTAGAATACCGTGAGCTATTTTGGCAGCTCTGCTTAGACGCTACTAGACACCCAGGTCTGAACGACACTCTTAGCATTATTAGTGTTCTGAAATTGAGGCAAGCCCATTTATAATACAATTCAGCATAACATGACATCTGTTATATTACTACACTATATTTTTATATTTTTTATTTTATTTTTTTATTCACTTTTGCATTCATAAGATTTTAGAATAAGACACAGGTTAAGTTACCCATTTGAAACTTAGAAAAGAAATGTTTTTATAATGCTACTAAGTAGCCCTAGATTTTAATTTGGAATCTTGATATCACCCCCATGTTCAAAAGGGGTTACTGCATTTATTTGTGATTACAAAAACACTCTGCAGAATTTTCTTGGTACATTGTAACATTTTGATTTAATGTTATGTTTAACATGATTATTCAGTTGCCAAGACATTTTTACAAAATGAATAATTTTTTAATGACAATAAGATTGTATTTTAGAATTTGCCTTATATGGTGATTTTTCTTTTGGGAAAGATCCACAGGAAGTCATGTGATGACTGTGGAAGTATTTAATGTGAATGAACTTCCAGTTCATGTTTTTTGCCTTGAAAAAGCTCGCAAGTGGTCGAGTGAAAGCGCTTGGAAGAGACTGTGATTTTAACTTTGCCTTGTCATATTAAAGGATCTTATTGGAGACCTAGCAGCTGATTGATTTCTTCTACTGCTTATTTTGAAAGCCTTTGTGTACCTGCTTCCGGGTCCTGTGGTGCCAAGTGGTTTGCATTCGTGGTTTGGTTTTGCTTCCAGTTTTGTTTTTTCTTGGTAGAATTCCTTTTGGATTATCATGTGGAGGGTTCTAGTATTGACCTTATTATTTATTTATTAGAACTCATATTAGGGAACAATTATTTTTTATTTAATAAGGAATACTACTTACAGAAAATGGGTGTTGCCATGGGCTCTCCCTGTGAGGCCACTTTTGCTAATACTATAAAGGCCTATTGGGAGAGACACTTCCTATTTAAGGACATTATGTTCCTGGAGAGGGTAACATGGTACACCCGTTATTTGGATGATATATTTATCCTTTGAAAGGGTGATAAAGATTCAGCTGGAACATTTATTGAGCAAATCACTCAGTTTACTGATTTTTTGCACTTCACCTGGGAATTTCAAACATTTAGTATTTCCTATTTGGATATTGAGTTGACCAAAATTGTTCCTGAGAAAAAATATATCTCAAAAATATTTAGGAAGGTAACTTACTCGAATGCATTTTTGCATTTTTCTAGCTGCCACCCTTTTGCCCAGAAGAGGAGTGTGGTTAAGGGTCAATTAGTTCGGGCAGCTAGGATGATCTCCTTGGAAAAGGACTTCCTAGATGAATGTAACCTTTTGAGGGGGATGTTTTTAAAATGTGGGTACCCTAGGATTCTAGTGGACGATCTTATTGAGGAAGTGCATAAGAAGCATTTAGAAGGTCTTTTTAAACTATTGTTGTCTGCTATGGAAGGGTTTAGTGTAGATTTGGTTGATGGTAACCATTTAAATATCAACATCGACTCTTTACAGGAGAGCAAATTTGAATTAGTTACAGATTCCAATTTTGAGAAGTTAGGAACTAACCAAATGATTGGCCCCCCGGATAAGGAACAAACTAAAATGAGTTTTATTACTACCTTTTCTGTGGATGCACACTCTTTAAAATCAATTATTAATAAGAACTGGTGTTTTCTTTTTGATGACATCTTTATTAAAAATAATGTAGGTGAGTCACCTCATTTTGTGTTTAGGAGAGGTAAGAATTTAAAAATTATCCTTGAAAGGGGCCCGCCAAAAGTGTATGGCCCCCATTGTGGAATGTCAAAATGTGAGGCGTGCAGATGGTGCAAATACATCAAAGTTACAAATCATATTAACATCGGGAATAAGAAATTCCCCATTAGGGGTAAATTTAATTGTAATACCAAAGGGGTTGTGTATTTGGGTTTATGCAGTTGTTGTCCAGCCTTTTATGTGGGTCGAACTGAGAGACCATTAAAGAACAGGATTTATGAGCATATTTATGCAATTGAGAAATTGAATTTGAATAATGCTCTGGCTAGACACATTAGCTGTTACCCCACGTATGAATTTACATTATTGGTTATGGAAAAAGTGTTGGATAATGTAAGAGGTGGTCCAATGGATTTGAAATTAGACGAGAAGGAATTTATTTGGCAACTAAAATTAAATGCACTTATACCCCCAGGTTTGAATGATGCTATTTCTTTCAAAAGTATTTTGAAATTGAAGGCTTTGACAAGATAATACCAATACATTTGCATATTTATATATTTTATATATTTTTTGGTTTATATATTTGTATACCTTAATTGGTGACCTATTGGCATGTATACATTTATATTTTTGTTACTAATATATATACACATAACATTTCTTTTTATAATTGTTAGTATTTTTAATGTTTTATTATTATGTTTGGATAATATGAGAGTATGTTGGGTATGTGAGTCCTTTAAATGGAAGCTTGGTATTGAATTGTATTCTGATGTCATAATATGCTAATCTATTTAAGCTGTATATTTTTGTAATGCCGGTTGTCTGAAGAAGTTTGCTTAATCAGTAAATGAAAGTGCTAACCTTATTGTTGGACTTGGTGTGGTTTATTTCTTTCCTTTTTATCAAGTTTTTACATTAACCAACTGCACTTTAAACCACGCCCATGAAATGTGAACAAACCACTCCTGAAACCATCCCCATGCGTGCATAGTCATCCCATTTGGGAAAAACAAAACACCCATGAATTACCACATAGGTGGCAACCCCCTTAATACAGAAGAGGTAATAAGAGATCTGGGGACTCAGGTAGATAGTAATCTCTCCTTTGACAATCATATTGCCAAAGTAGTTAGGAAATCCTTCTATGTGGCCCGTCTAATTACTAAAGGGTTGGCATCTAGAAATAAAGAGGTTATAGTGCCTCTTTACTCATCACTCATCAGACCCATCATAGAGTACAATGCCCCATGTGAGATGTACCTCACAAGACACTTCCAACAGTTGGAGAGACCACAAAAGTACCTCACCAAGAGGATTACTGGCCTCAAACATATGTCCTATGCAGCCCAACTAAAAAATCTCCGGCTGTACTCAGTGGCATATCGTTTATTCAGTAGTGATCTCTGCATGACTTACAAAGTCATGTCCAACTCAGAATTGATGGACATGCCCCACTTAAAGAAATCTAAGTCACTGCGAGCCACATGCTCTAGTGAGCTAAACCTCGCCACAACAATAAATAGAACGTGCTGGAGGGATAGATTCCTGTCGCAGAGACTCCCCATGCTTTAAAACAAAATTCCAAACTACATTAGGCAGAGCCCCTCACTAACATTCTTCAAGAGAAATCTTAACGAGTGGCTGGGTAACAGAAAATACACCCCTGAGATCACTTCATTGGCTCTGCTTGACAGAGGATCAGTTAATCAATCGGGCAGTGAAAGCTGAAACACTCTGGCTAGGCTTATAAATGCCCTCAGGCAGATAGCTTAGTACCTACCTATCAACCTATGAACCTATAAAACCATGCCCATGGAACATGAACAAATTACAGTATAAATCATGCCCATGCATGCCAAACAAACTGCATCTGAAACCATGCCCATGGAACATGAACAAACTGCAGTATATACCATGGCCATGGAACCCCAAAAACTGCACCTGAAACCATGCCCATGGAACATGAACAAATTGCACCTGAAACCATGCTCAAGGAACATGAAAAAATGCACTTGAAACAATGACCATGGAATGCAAACAAACTTTAACAGAAACCATAACTATGGAAAGTGAACAAACTGCACCTGACACCATGCCCATGGAACCCAAGCAAACTTCACCTGAAACCATGCCCATAGAACATGAACAAATGGCACCTGAAGCCATATCCATAGAACCCAAACAAACTGCATCTGAAACAATGCCCATGGAACATGAACAAACTGCAACAGAAACCATTCCCATGGAACCCAAACAAACTTCAACTGAAACTATGCCCATCGAACGTGAACAAACTGCACCTGAAACCATGTCCCTGGAATGTGAACAAACTGCACCTGAAACAATGTGCATGGAACCCAAACAAACTGCACTTGAAACTATGTCATGGAAGCCAAACAAACTGCACATGAAGCCATGTCCATGGAACCCAAACAAACTGCACTTGAAACTATGCCCATGGAACCCAAACAAACTGTACCTGAAATCGTTCCTATGGAACATGAACAAACTGCACCTGAAATCAAGGCAATGGACCATGAACAAACTGAACCAGAAACCATGCCCATTGAACATTAACAAACTGTACTTTAAACCAGGCATATAGAATGTGAACAAACTGCACCTGAAACCATCCCCAGGGAACATGAACAAACTGCACATGAAACCATGTCCAGAGAACATGAACAAACTGCAACTGAAATCATTTCCATGGATGTTGAACAAACTGCAACTGAAACCATGCCCAAAGAATGTGAAGAAACTGCAGTTTAAACCATGCCCATGGAACTAAAAAAAATGCACATGAAACCATGCCCATGGAACATGAATAAACTGCACATAAAACCATGCTCAAAAAATCCCAACAAACTGCACCTGAAACCATGCCCATGGAACATGAACAAACTGCACGTGAAACCATGCCCATGGAACATGAACAAACTGCACGTAAAACCATGTTCATGGTACATGAAAAAACTGCACCTGAAACCATGCCCATGGAACATGAACAAACTGCAGTTTAAACCATACCCATGAAACCCAAACAAACTGCACCTGAAACCATGCCCATGGAACATGAATAAACTGCAGTTTAAACCATGCCAATGGAACCCAAACAAACTGCACCTGAAAACATGCCCATTGAACATGAACAAACTGCACCTGAAACCATGCCCATGGAACATGAGCAAACTGCACCTGAAACAATGCCCATGGAACCCAAACAAACTGCACCTGAAACCATGCATATGGAACGTGAACAAACTGCACCTGAAACCATGCCCATGGAACCCAAACAAACTTCACCAGAAACCATGCCCATGGAACATGAACAAACTGCACCTGAAGCCATGTCCATAGAACCTAAACAAACTGCACCTGAAACCATGCCCATGGAACATAAACAAACTGCACCTGAAACCATGCCCATGGAACCCAGACAAACTTCACTTGAAACCATGCCCATCAAACATGAACAAACTGCAACTGAAACCATGCCTACTGAATGTGAATAAACTGGACCTGAAACCCTGTCCATGGAATGAGAACAAACTGCACCTTAAACCATGCCCATGGAACATGAACAAACTGCACCTGAAACCATGCCCATGGAACATTAACAAACTGCAGTTTAAATCATGCCCATGGAACATGAACAAACTGCTCCTTAAACCATGCCCATGGAACATGAACAAACTGCACCTGAAACAATGACCATGAAACCCAAGCAAACTTCAACTGAAACCATGCCTATAGAATGTGAACAAACTGCACCTGAAACCATGCCCATGGAACATGAACAAACGGCACCTGAAACCATGACCATGGAACCTAAACAAACTTCACCTGAAACCATGCCCATGAAATATGAACATACTGCACCTAAAACCATGTCCATACAAACTGCACCTGTAACCATACCCATTGAAAATGAACAAACAGCACCTAAAACCATGCCCATAAAACCCAAACAAACTGCACCAGAAACCATGCCCATGGAACAAGAACAAACTGCACCTGAAACCATGCCCATGGAACATGAACAAACTGCACTTGAAACAATGCACAAGGAACCCAAATAAACTTCACCTGAAACCTTGCCCATGGAACATGAACAAACTGCACCTGAAACCATGCCCATGGAACATGAACAAACTGCACCTGAAACCATATCCATGGAACATGAACAAACTGCACTTGAAACAATGCACATGGAACCCAAATAAACTTCACCTGAAACCATGCCCATGGAATATGAACAAACTGCCACTGAAACCATGCCTACTGAATGTGAACAAACTGCAGCTGAAACCATGTCCATGGAATGTGAACAAACTGTACTTGAAACTATGTCATGGAAGCCAAACAAACTGCACCTGAAACTATGCCCATGGAACCCAAACAAACTGTACCTGAAACCATGCCAATGGAATATGAACAAACTGCACCTTAAACTATGCCCATGGAACGAGAACAAACTGCAACTGAAACCATGTCCATGGAACATGAAAAAACTGCAGTTTAAACAATGCCCATGGAACATAAACAAAATGCACCTGAAACCATGCCTATGGAACATGAACAAACTGCACCTGAAACAATGCCCATGTAACCCAAAAAAACTTCACCTGAAACCATGCCCATGGAACATGAACAAACAGCACCTGAAACCATGCCCATGGAACCTAAACAAACTTCACCTGAAACCATGACCATGAAAGAGAAAAAAACTGCACCTGAAGCCACGTCCATAGAACCCAAACAAACTGCACCTGAAACCATGCCCATGGAACATGAACAAACTGCGCCTTAAACCATTCCCATGGAACCCAAACAAACTTTGCCTGAAACCATGCCCATTGAACATGTACAAACTGCAACTGAAACCATGCCTACTGAATGTGAAAAAACTGCACCTGAAACCATGTCCATGGAACTTGAATGAACTGCACCTGAAACTATGTCCATGGAACCCAAACAAACTGCACTTGAAACTATGTCATGGAAGCCAAACAAACTGCACCTGAAACCATGTCCATAGAACCCAAACAAACTGCACTTGAAACTATTTCCATGGAACTCAAACAAACTGTACCTGAAACAATTCCCATGTAACTTGAACAAACTGCACCTAAAACCATGTCCATGGAACCCAAACAAACAGCACCTTAAACCATGCCCATGGAACAAGAACAAACTGCACCTTAAACCATGCCCATGGAACAATAACAAACTGCACCTGAAACCATGCCCATGGAACCCAAACTGCACCTGAAACCATGCTCATGGAATGAGAACAAACTGCCCCTGAAACCATGTCCATGAAACGCAAACAAACTGCACTTGACACCATGCCCATGGAGCGAGAACAAACTGTACCTGAAACCATGTCCATGGAACTCAAACAAACTGCTCCTGAAACCATGCCCATGGAATGTGAACAAACTGCACCTGAAAACATGTCTATGGAACATGATGCTCTGTTACTGTCTGTTACTGAGTCAATCTGTTGACCCTGTTTTTTGTCATAATGCTGTTACTGAGTTAACTAAAAGCACCATTTGTAGTATAATGAAAGGATTCCAAGAGCGCAATACAGATGTAAGCATAAACAACTGCTGCATGGAAAACTGATGTACTTTGTGTAACTGGGGACAAAAGGCTGTATCTTATAACCCAACCTAAAATGAAAACTTTTCTATACAAAGGGTTATATACAAGAGCTTTAATGCCTAATTTAACTTAATCAATAACTGGCCAAGACTTCCAAATAAATGAAATACAATTTTCTAATAATGAAAGACATAGTTCAAATAACTATGGAAAATGTGTGTGTGTGTGTGTGTGGGGGGGATGGGGGAGGTGTTCAACCAAAAATGTTATTTGTGAGTGGTACATGGACTCAGAAATGAAAAAGGTGCAAAACGTATTTTTATTTATTTAACTTTTGTTGACCGGGAAAGTCTGACTAGGCTACACCGAGCCTATTGTCAACAAAGGCCTGGGGAGAAACACTCCAGTCACATGTCCTTTACATGTGGGAGGAAAACGGAGCACCCAGAGGAATCCAACACAAACGCAGGGAAAACATGCAAACTCCACACAAAATGCACCCCAGCTGTGAATCGAACAGGAGAACCTCTTGCTGTGAGGTGACAACATTAACCGCTAAACCACTGGGGAAACTTAGTTAGGAAATAAAAGTGATTCTGGGTAGAAGAGGCATATAAACCTGACACAGTCTTACCAAATGCTCCTATAGTTAAGATAATAATTGACAGCAGCAAATAAAGTGACAGGGAGGGTCCCACAGTTAAGGGTACACTAAGGTAAGTAGGTGTGTGTGTGTGTGTGTGTGTGTGTGTGTGTGTGTGTGTGTGTGTGTGTGTGTGTGTGTATATATATATATATATATATAGAGAGAGAGAGAGAGAGTGGCATACAGTCAGACAAGCATGGTGACAGAGACAGAAGAATCTTAAACAGAAGTAAAATGGAAAAAGGAACCTGAGTAGAATCATAAACTTCTCCCCACTGTATCAAAGCAGAGGGCCAGTCAGAAACAGTTGAAGGACTCTGAGAGTAAAGAAAATAAAAGTACCAAGGGAAAGAGAGATAATGGCCAGTACCCTGGATGAAGAAAATGATTTTAATGAGTTGACTATTACATAGAATGAGTTAGATGAAAGGGAAAAATCATGTACCTGTATTTATAGGGGGAAGGTCATTATCTCCACTTCAAATCAGAATGAAGATGAAAAAAACATTAACTTTGTTAATGTTCAAATAAGCCATGTAAACTTTAATAAGGCCCAGCAGAAAAACAACAGACTGAGAAAGGATAGAGAGAGTAACTTGGCAGTTAGCCTGACTAAGGACAGAGTGACTACAGAGAGCGTAAGCTTGCAGTTAGCCTGGGTAAGGACAGAGAGAATATAGAGACAGTAAGCTGGCAGTTAGCCTGGGTAAGGACAGAGAGAATATAGAGACAGTAAGCTGGCAGTTAGCCTGAGTAAGGACTGAGAGACTATAGAGAGAGTAAGCTGGCAGAAAGCCTGAGTAAGGACTGAGAGAATATAGAGAGAGTAAGCTAGTAGAAAGCCTGAGTAAGGACTGAGAGACTATAGAGAGAGTAAGCTGGCAGAAAGCCTGAGTAAGGACAGAGAGACTATAGAGAGAGTAAGCTCTTTATATTCCCATGCCCATGGAACGTGAACAACATGCACTTGAAACCATGCCCATGGAACATGAACAAACTGCACCTGAAACCATGGCCATGGTACATGAACAAACTGCACCTGAAACCATGCCCATGGAACATGAACAAACTGCAGTTTAAACCATGCCCACGAAACCCAAACAAATTGCACCTAAAACCATGCCCATGAAACATGAAACTGCACTTTAAACCATGCCCATGGAACCCAAAAAAACTGCACCTGAAACCATGCCCATGGAACATGAACAAACTGCACCTGAAACCACGGCCATGGAACATAACAAACTACACTTGAAACAATGTCTATGGAACCCGAACAAACTTCACTTGAAACCATGTCCATGGAAAGTGAACAAACTGCAGTTTAAACCATGCCCATAGAACCCAAAACATTGCACCTGAATTCATGCCCATAGAACATAAACAAACAGCACTTCAAACCATGCCCATAGAATGTGAACAAACTGCTCCTGAAACCATCACCATGGAACATGAGCAAATGGCACCTAAAACCATGCCCAAAGAACCCCAACAAACTGCACCTGAAACCATGCCCATGGAACATGAATGAACTGCACCTGAAACCATGCACATGGAACATGAACAAACTGCACGTGAAACCATGCTCATGGTACATGAACAAACTGTACCTGAAACCATGGCCATGGAACATGAACAAACTGCAGTACAAACCATACCCATGAAACCCAAACAAACTGCGCCTGAAACCATGCCCATGGAACATGAACAAACTGCACCTGAAACAATGCCCATGGAACCCAAACAAACTTCAACTGAAACCATGCCTATGGAATGTGAACAAACTGCACCTGAAACAATGCCCATGGAAGCCAAACAAACTTCACCTGAAAACATGCCAATGGAACATGAACAAATTGCACCTGAAATCATGCCCATGGAACCTATACAAACTTCACCTAAAACCATGCCCATGGAACATGAACAAACTGCAGCAGAAGCCATGTTCATAGAACCCAAAAAAACTGCACCTGAAACCATAATCATGGAACATGAACAAACTGCACCTGAAACCATGCCCATGGAATCCAAACAAACTTCACCTGAAGCCATGCCCATTGAACATCACCAAACTGCAACTGAAACCATGCCTACTGAATGTGAACAAACTGCACATGAATCTATGTCCATGGAACCCAAACAAACTACACTAGAAACTATGTCCTGGAAGCCAAACAAACTGCACCTGAAACCGTTCCCATGGAACATGAACAAACTGCACCTGAAACCATGTCCATGGAACCCAAACAAACTGTACCTGAAACTATGCCCATAGAATATGAACAAACTGCACTAGAAACCAAGTCCATGGAACCCAAACTGCACCTTAAACCATGCCCATGTAATGAGAAAAAACTGCATCTTAAACCATGCTCATGGAACAAGAACAAACTGCACCTGAAACCATGTCCATGGACCCCAAAAAACTGCACTTGAAACCATGCCCATGGAACATGAACAAATTGCAGTTTAAACCATGCCCATGGAACATGAACAAACTGCACATTAAACCATGCCCATGGAACATGAAAAAACTGCACCTGAAACAATGCCCATGGAACCCAAGCAAACTTCAACTGAAACCATGCCTACAGAATGTGAACAAACTGTACCTGAAACCATGCCATGGAACCCAAACAAACTTCACCTGAAACCATGCCCATGGAACTTGAACAAACGGCACCTGAAACCATGCCCATGGAACCTAAAAAAACTTCACTTTAAACCATGCCCATGGAACATGAACAAACTGCACCTGAAGCCATGTCCACACAATCCAAACAAACTGCTCCTGAAACCATGCCCATGGAAAATGAACAAACTGCACCTGAGATTATGTCGATGGAACCCAAATAAACTTCACCTGAAACGATGCCCATTGAACATGAACAAACTGCAACTGAAACCATGCCTACTCAATGTGAACAAACTGCACTTGAAACCATGTCCAAGGAATGTGAAAAAACTACAGTTTAAACCATGCCAATGGAAGTGAACAAACTGCACATGAAACCATGCACATGGAATATGAACAAACTGCATCAGAAACCCATGGAACCTGAACAAAGTGAAACTGAAACCATGCCCATGGAAAATGAACAAACTGCAACTAAAACTATGCCCATGGAATGTGAACAAACTGCAGTTTAAACCATGCCCATAGAACCCAAACAAACTGCATCTGATACCATGACCATGGAACATGAACAAACTGCACTTCAAACCATGCCCATGGAATGTGAACAAAATGCACCTGAAACCATGGCCATGGAATGTGAACAAAATGCAACTGAAACAATGCCCATGGAAAGTGAATCAACTGCAAAAGAAACCATGCCTATGGAAAGTGAACAAACTGCAGTTTAAACCATTCCCATGGAAACCAAAACACTGCACCTGAAACTATGCCCATGTAACATAAACAAATTGCACCTGAAACCATGCCCATGGAACATGAAGAAACTGCACCTTAATCCATGCCAATGGAACATGAACAAACTGCACCTAAAACCACACCCATAGAACTCAAACAAAGGGCACCTGAAACCATGCCAATGCAACATGAACAAACTGCACCTGTAACCATGTTGATGGAACATTAACAAACTGCACTTTAAACCATGCCCATGGAATGTGAACGAACGGCACCTGAAACCATCCCCATGGAATATGAAAAATCTGCACCTGAAACCATGCCCATGGAATGTGAACAAATTGCTCCTGAATCCATGCCCATGGAACATGAACATACAGCACCTGAAACCATGTCCATGGAGCCCAAACAAACTGCACTTAAAACCATGCCAATAGAACATGAACAAACTGCACCTAAAACCATGCCCATAGAACCCAAACAAACTGCCCTTGAAACCATGTCCATGGAACATGAACAAACTGCACCTGAAACCATGCCCATGGAACGTGAATAACCTACACCTAAAACCATGGCCATGGATTGTAAATAACCTACACCTGCAACCATGCCCATGGAACATGAACAAACTGCACCTGAAACCATGTCCATGGAACATGAACAAACTGCACCTGAAACCATGCCCATTGAACATAAAAAAATTGCACCTGAAACAATGGTCATGGAACCCAAACAAATTTAAACTGAAACCATGCCCATGGAACATGAACAAACTGCAGTTTAAACATTGCCCATGGAACCCAAACAAAATGCACCTGAAACCATGCCCATGGAACACGAACAAACTGCACTGGAAACCATGCCCATAGAACATGAACAAACTGCACCTGAAACCATGCCCGTGGGACCCAAACAAACTTCACCTGAAAACATGCCAATGGAACATGAACAAATTGCAACTGAAACCATGCCCATGGAACCTATACAAACTTCACCTAAAACCATGCCCATGGAACATGAACAAACTGCACCAGAAGCCATGTTCATAAAACCCCAAAAAAAACTGCACCTGTAACTATAATCATGGAACATGAACAAACTGCACCTGAAACCATGCCCATGGAACTCAAACAAACTTCACCTGAAGCCATGCCCATTGAACATCACCAAACTGCAACTGAAACCATGCCTACTGAATGTGAACAAACTGCACCTGAAACTATGTCCATGGAACCCAAACAAACTACACTAGAAACTATGTCCTGGAAGCCAAACAAACTGCACCTGAAACCAAGTCCATAGAACCCAAACAAACTGCACTTGAAACTATGCCCATGGAACCCAAACAAACTGCACCTGAAACCGTTCCCATGGAACATGAACAAACTGCACCTGAAACCATGTCCATGGAACCCAAACAAACTGTACCTGAAACTATGCCCATAGAATATGAACAAACTGCACTAGAAACCAAGTCCATGGAACCCAAACTGCACCTTAAACCATGCCCATGTAACAAGAACAAACTGCACCTGAAACCATGTCCATGGACCCCAAAAAACTGCACTTGAAACCATGCCCATGGAACATCAACAAATTGCAGTTTAAACCATGCCCGTGGAACATGAACAAACTGCACATTAAACCATGCCCATGGAACATGAAAAAACTGCACCTGAAACAATGCCCATGGAACCCCAGCAAACTTCAACTGAAACCATGTCTACAGAATGTGAACAAACTGTACCTGAAACCATGCCATGGAACCCAAACAAACTTCAACTGAAACCATGCCCATGGAACTTGAACAAACGGCACCTGAAACCATGCCCATGGAACCTAAAAAAACTTCACTTGAAACCATGCCCATGGAACATGAACAAACTGCACCTGAAGCCATGTCCATACAATCCAAACAAACTGCTCCTGAAACCATGCCCATGGAAAATGAACAAACTGCACCTGAGATTATGTCGATGGAACCCAAATAAACTTCACCTGAAACGATGCCCATTGAACACGAACAAACTGCAACTGAAATCATGCCTACTCAATGTGAACAAACTGCACTTGAAACCATGTCCAAGGAATGTGAAAAAACTGCAGTTTAAACCATGCCAATGGAACGTGAACAAACTGCACATGAAACCATGCACATGGAATATGAACAAACTGCATCTGAAACCATGCCCATGGAACCTGAACAAAGTAAAACTGAAACCATGCCCATGGAAAATGAACAAACTGCAACTAAAACTATGCCCATGGAATGTGAACAAACTGCAGTTTAAACCATGCCCATAGAATCCAAACAAACTGCACCTGATACCATGCCCATGGAACATGAACAAACTGCACTTCAAACCATGCCCATGGAATGTGAACAAAATGCACCTGAAACCATGGCCATGGAATGTGAACAAAATGCAACTGAAACAATGCCCATGGAAAGTGAATCAACTGCAACTGACACCATGCCTATGGAAAGTGAACAAACTGCAGTTTAAACCATTCCAATGGAAACCAAAACACTGCACCTGAAACTATGCCCATGTAACATGAACAAATTGCACCTGAAACCATGCCCATGGAACATGAAGAAACTGCACCTTAAACCATGCCGATGGAACATGAACAAACTGCACCTAAAACCACACCCATAGAACCCAAACAAAGGGCACCTGAAACCATGCCAATGCAACATGAACAAACTGCACCTGTAACCATGCTGATGGAACATTAACAAACTGCACTTTAAACCATGCCCATGGAACGTGAACGAACTGCACCTGAAACCATCCCCATGGAATATGAAAAAACTGCACCTGAAACCATGCCCATGGAATGTGAACAACTTGCTCCTGAAACCATGCCCATGGAACATGAACATACTGCACCTGAAACCATGTCCATGGAGCCCAAACAAACTGCACTTAAAACCATGCCAATGGAACATGAACAAACTGCACCTAAAACCATGTCCATAGAACCCAAACTGCTCTCGGAACCATGCCCATGCAACATGAACAAACTGCACCTGAAGCCATGCCCATGGAATGTGAACAACCTGCACCTAAAACCATGCCGATGGAATGTAAACAACGTACACCTGCAACCATGCCCATGGAACATGAACAAACTGCACCTGAAACCATGTCCATGGAACATGAACAAACTGCACCTGAAACAATGGTCATGGAACATCAAACTTCTCTATCAAAGAACACCGCAGGTGACTCTATATTTTCCAACTCAGTTGGTAAGATTTGGAATCAACTTCCTCCAGACCTAATAGCCCAAACTTCCATCACACTGTTTAAAACTAAACTAAAACACTTTCTAACCAACCACTGGCTATGCTCATGCAACAACCCAAGCTGATCTTTACAACTCCTCACATCTCCTCCATCCTTTACACTTTTTTTCAGTGTTTTCATTTCTACTAGAAATGTTGTCTCATATCTATCAACTATACTCTTCTCTACATTCTATTGCTAACTTTTAAACATCTTAATTTCTGCTGTTTCATGCTACACATTCCAGTACTTAAGTATCAGCTTTATCTCCTATTACCTTTCTGTACTTCCTCATATTGTGGTTTAAATGCCTTGAGTATTTTTGTGCTTGAAATGCCTTATGTATTGTGTATATGCTTTTTGTGCTTGAAATGACTTATGTATTGTGTTTATACTTTTTTTACCATGTATTAGATAGCGGAGCTTTTCTCCTCAGCCTCCACTGAAAATGGACATGTATCCAGTTGGACTAGCCCGGTTAACAAATGTAAAATAAATAAATAAATAACGCAAACAAACTTCAACTGAAACCATGCCCATGGAACATGAACAAACTGCAGTTTAAACATTGCCCATGGAATCCAAATAAACTGCACCTGAAACCATGCCCATGGCACACGAACAAACTGCACTGGAAACCATGCCCATGGAACATGAACAAACTGTACCTGAAGCCATGTCCATAGAACCCAAACAAACTGCACCTGAAACCATGCCCATGGAACATGAACAAACTGCACCTGAAGCCATGTCCATAGAACCCAAACAAACTGTACCTGAAACCATGCCCATGGAACATGAACAAACTGTACCTGAAGCCATGTCCATAGAACCCAAACAAACTGCACTTGAAACCATGCCCATCGAACATGAATAAACTGCAACTGAAACCATGCCTACTGAATGTGAACAAACTGCACTTGAAACCATGTCCATGGAATGTGAAAAAACTGCAGTTTAAACCATGCCAATGGAACGTGAACAAACTGCACATGAAACCATGCACATGGAATATGAACAAACTGCATCTGAAACCATGCCCATGGAACCTGAACAAAGTGAAACTGAAACCATGCCCATGGAAAATGAACAAACTGCAGTTTAACCCATTCCCATGGAAACCAAAACACTGCACCTGAAACTATGCCCATGTAACATGAACAAATTGCACCTGAAGCCATGCCCATGGAACATGAAGAAACTGCACCTTAAACCATGCCGATGGAACATGAACAAACTGCACCTAAAACCACACCCATAGAACCCAAACAAAGGGCACCTGAAACCATGCCAATGCAACATGAACAAACTGCACCTGTAACCATGCTGATGGAACATTAACAAACTGCACTTTAAACCATGCCCATGGAATGTGAACGAACTGCACCTGAAACCATGCCCATGGAACATGAACATACTGCACCTGAAACCATGTCCATGGAGCCCAAACAAACTGCACTTAAAACCATGCCAATGGAACATGAACAAACTGCACCTAAATCATGCCCATAGAACCCAAACAAACTGCCCTTGAAACCATGCCCATGGAACATGAATAAACTGCAGTTGAAACCATGCCCATGGAATGTGAACAACCTGCACCTAAAACCATGCCCATGGAATGTTAACAACCTACACCTGCAACCATGCCCTTGGAACATGAACAAACTGCACCTGAAACCATGTCCATGGAACATGAACAAACTGCACCTGAAACCATGCCCACTGAACATGAAAAAACTGCACCTGAAACAATGGTCATGGAACATCATACTTCTCTATCAAAGAACACCGCAGGTGACTCTATATTTTCCAACTCAGTTGGTAAGATTTGGAATCAACTTCCTCCAGACCTAATAGCCCAAACTTCCATCACACTGTTTAAAACTAAACTAAAACACTTTCTAACCAACCACTGGCTATGCTCATGCAACAACCCAAGCTGATCTTTACAACTCCTCACATCTCCTCCATCCTTTACACTTTTTTTCAGTGTTTTCATTTCTACTAGAAATGCTGTCTCATATCTATCAACTATACTCTTCTCTACATTCTATTGCTAACTTTTAAACATCTTAATTTCTGCTGTTTCATGCTACACATTCCAGTACTTAAGTATCAGCTTTATCTCCTATTACCTTTCTGTACTTCCTCATATTGTGGTTTAAATGCCTTGAGTATTTTTGTGCTTGAAATGCCTTATGTATTGTGTATATGCTTTTTGTGCTTGAAATGACTTATGTATTGTGTTTATACTTTTTTACCATGTATTAGATAGCGGAGCTTTTCTCCTCGGGCCTCCACTGAAAATGGACATGTATCCAGTTGGACTAGCCCGGTTAACAAATGTAAAATAAATAAATAAATAAATAACGCAAACAAACTTCAACTGAAACCATGCCCATGGAACATGAACAAACTGCAGTTTAAACATTGCCCATGGAATCCAAATAAACTGCACCTGAAACCATGCCCATGGCACACGAACAAACTGCACTGGAAACCATGCCCATGGAACATGAACAAACTGTACCTGAAGCCATGTCCATAGAACCCAAACAAACTGCACCTGAAACCATGCCCATGGAACATGAACAAACTGCACGTGAAGCCATGTCCATAGAACGCAAATAAACTGTACCTGAAACCATGCCCATGGAACATGAACAAACTGTACCTGAAGCCATGTCCATAGAACCCAAACAAACTGCACTTGAAACCATGCCCATCGAACATGAACAAACTGCAACTGAAACCATGCCTACTGAATGTGAACAAACTGCACTTGAAACCATGTCCATGGAATGTGAAAAAACTGCAGTTTAAACCATGCCAATGGAACGTGAACAAACTGCACATGAAACCATGCACATGGAATATGAACAAACTGCATCTGAAACCATGCCCATGGAACCTGAACAAAGTGAAACTGAAACCATGCCCATGGAAAATGAACAAACTGCAGTTTAACCCATTCCCATGGAAACCAAAACACTGCACCTGAAACTATGCCCATGTAACATGAACAAATTGCACCTGAAACCATGCCCATGGAACATGAAGAAACTGCACCTTAAACCATGCCGATGGAACATGAACAAACTGCACCTAAAACCACACCCATAGAACCCAAACAAAGGGCACCTGAAACCATGCCAATGCAACATGAACAAACTGCACCTGTAACCATGCTGATGGAACATTAACAAACTGCACTTTAAACCATGCCCATGGAATGTGAACGAACTGCACCTGAAACCATGCCCATGGAACATGAACATACTGCACCTGAAACCATGTCCATGGAGCCCAAACAAACTGCATTTAAAACCATGCCAACAGAACATGAACAAACTGCACGTAAAACCATGCCCATAGAACCCAAACAAACTGCCCTTGAAACCATGCCCATGGAACATGAACAAACTGCACCTGAAACCATGTCCATGGAACATGAACAAACTGCACCTGAAACCATGCCCATTGAACATGAAAAAACTGCACCTGAAACAATGGTCATGGAACATCAAACTTCTCTATCAAAGAACACCGCAGGTGACTCTATATTTTCCAACTCAGTTGGTAAGATTTGGAATCAACTTCCTCCAGACCTAATAGCCCAAACTTCCATCACACTGTTTAAAACTAAACTAAAACACTTTCTAACCAAACACTGGCTATGCTCATGCAACAACCCAAGCTGATCTTTACAACTCCTCACATCTCCTCCATCCTTTACACTTTTTTCAGTGTTTTCATTTCTACTAGAAATGCTGTCTCATATCTATCAACTATACTCTTCTCTACATTCTATTGCTAACTTTTAAACATCTTAATTTCTGCTGTTTTATGCTACACATTCCAGTACTTAAGTATCAGCTTTATCTCCTATTACCTTTCTGTACTTCCTCATATTGTGGTTTAAATGCCTTGAGTATTTTTGTGCTTGAAATGCCTTATGTATTGTGTATATGCTTTTTGTGCTTGAAATGACTTATGTATTGTGTTTATACTTTTTTTACCATGTATTAGATAGCGGAGCTTTTCTCCTCGGGCCTCCACTGAAAATGGACATGTATCCAGTTGGACTAGCCCGGTTAACAAATGTAAAATAAATAAATAAATAAATAATGCAAACAAACTTCAACTGAAACCATGCCCATGGAACATGAACAAACTGCAGTTTAAACATTGCCCATGGAATCCAAATAAACTGCACCTGAAACCATGCCCATGGCACACGAACAAACTGCACTGGAAACCATGCCCATGGAACATGAACAAACTGTACCTGAAGCCATGTCCATAGAACCCAAACAAACTGCACCTGAAACCATGCCCATGGAACATGAACAAACTGCACGTGAAGCCATGTCCATAGAACCCAAACAAACTGTACCTGAAACCATGCCCATGGAACATGAACAAACTGTACCTGAAGCCATGTCCATAGAACCCAAACAAACTGCACTTGAAACCATGCCTATCGAACATGAACAAACTGCAACTGAAACCATGCCTACTGAATGTGAACAAACTGCACTTGAAACCATGTCCATGGAATGTGAAAAAACTGCAGTTTAAACCATGCCAATGGAACATGAACAAACTGCACATGAAACCATGAACATGGAATATGAACAAACTGCATCTGAAACCATGCCCATGGAACCTGAACAAAGTGAAACTGAAACCATGCCCATGGAAAATGAACAAACTGCAGTTTAACCCATTCCCATGGAAACCAAAACACTGCACCTGAAACTATGCCAATGTAACATGAACAAACTGCACCTGAAACCATGCCCATGGAACATGAAGAAACTGCACCTTAAACCATGCCGATGGAACATGAACAAACTGCACCTAAAACCACACCCATAGAACCCAAACAAAGGGCACCTGAAACCATGCCAATGCAACATGAACAAACTGCACCTGTAACCATGCTGATGGAACATTAACAAACTGCACTTTAAACCATGCCCATGGAATGTGAACGAACTGCACCTGAAACCATGCCCATGGAACATGAACATACTGCACCTGAAACCATGTCCATGGAGCCCAAACAAACTGCACTTAAAACCATGCCGATGGAACATGAACAAACTGCACCTAAAACCATGCCCATAGAACCCAAACAAACTGCCCTTGAAACCATGCCCATGGAACATGAACAAACTGCACCTAAAACCATGCCCATGGAACGTGAACAACCTGCACCTAAAACCATGCCCTTGGAATGTAAACAACCTACACCTGCAACCATGCCCATGGAACATGAACAAACTGCACCTGAAACCATGTCCATGGAACATGAACAAACTGCACCTGAAACCATGCCCATTGAACATGAAAAAACTGCACCTGAAACAATGGTCATGGAACGCAAACAAACTTCAACTGAAACCATGCCCATGGAACATGAACAAACTGCAGTTTAAACATTGCCCATGGAACCCAAACAAACTGCACCTGAAACCATGCCCATGGAACACGAACAAACTGCACTGGAAACCATGCCTATAGAACATGAACAAACTGCACCTGAAACAATGCCCATGGAACCAAAACAAACTTCAACTGAAACCATACCTATGAAACATGAACAAACTGTATCTGAAACCATGCCCATGGAACCCAAACAAACTTCATCTGAAACCATGCCCATGGAACATGAGCCAACTGCTCCTGAAACAATGCCCATGGAACATGAACAAACTGCACCTGAAGCCATGTCCATAGAACCCAAACAAACTGCACCTGAAACTATGCCCATGGAACATGAACAAACTGCACCTGAAACCAAGCTCATGGAACCCAAACAAACTTCACCTGAAACCATGTCCATCAAACATGAACAAACTGCAACTGAAACCATGCCTACAGAATGGGAACAAACTGCACATGAAACCATTTCCATGGAACGAGAACAAACTGCACCTGAAACTATGTCCACGGAGCCTGAAAAAGACTGCACTTGAAACTATGTCATGGAAGCCAAACAAACTGCAACTGAAACCATGTCCATGGAACCCAAACAAACTGCACTTGAACCTATGTCCATGGAACCCAAACAAACTGTACCTGAAACCGTTGCCATGGAACATGAACAAACTGCACCTGAAACCATGCCCATGGAAACTTAACAAACTGAACTTTAAACCAAGCCCATGGAACATGAACAAACTGCACCTGAAACCAACCCCAAGGAACATGAACAAACTGCACCTGAAACCACGCTCATGGAACATGAACAAACTGCAACTGAAACCATGTCCATGGTATGTGAACAAACTGCACCTGAAACTATGCCCAAGAAAAATGAACAAACTGCAGTTTAAACCATGCCCATGGAACCAAAAAAACTACACCTGAAACTATGCCAATGGAACCAAAACAAACTGCACCTGAAACCATGCACATGGAACATGAACATACTGCACCTAAAATCATGCCCATAGAACCCAAACAAACTGCACCTGAAACCATACCCATTGAACATGAACAAACTGCACCTAAAACTATGCCCATAAAACCCAAACAAACTGCACCAGAAACTATGCCCATCGAACATGAACAAACTGCAGTTTAAACCATGCCCATGGAACCCAAACAAAATGCACCTGAAACCATGCCCATGGAACATAAACAAACTGCACCTGAAACCATGCTCATGGAACACGAACAAACTGCACTTGAAACAATGCACATGGAATCCAAATAAACTTCACCTGAAACCATGCCCATGGAAGATGAACAAACAGCACCTGAAACCATGCCCATGGAACATGAACAAACTGTACCTGAAGCCATGTCCATAGAACCCAAACAAACTGCACCTGAAACCATGCCCATGGAACATGAACAAACTGCACCTGAAGCCATGTCCATAGAACCCAAACAAACTGCACCTGAAACCATGCCCATGGAACATGAACAAACTGTACCTGAAACCATGTCCATGGAACGCAAATACACTTCACCTGAAACCATGCCCATCGAACATGAACAAACTGCAACTGAAACCATGCCTACTAAATGTGAGCAAACTGCACCTGAAACCATGCCTAGTGGATGTGAACAAACTGCACCTGAAACCATGTCCATGGAACCCAAACAAGCTGCACTTGAAACTATGTCTTGGAAGCCAAACAAACTGCACCTGAAACCATGCCCATGGAACATGAAAAAAAGTACAGTTGTGTACCTACCATAAATGTAGATGTTCGAGTGTATTCACTGTTGCAGTCATTACACTTGGGTTATCCTGCTGGCAGGCTACCCGCAGTCAGCCTGAATTCCAAAGTCCTGGTCTGGCATCAGTTGCTGTCACCTCTTCCCTGACATCAGTGTGCCAGGGGTATAAAAGATGCTGCCAACACCATTTTCTTCAGTTTTTCTTGCCCCAGATGTCAGGTGCCCCCAAAAGGGTAGGCTAAAAATAATTGCTTATAAAATCATGCACTAAAATAAGCAATACCCTCATCTACAAGCAAATACACCACATAGGTTGTATAGGATAGAGAAGTACAGATAAGTCCCAGCAAAGAAAGGGGGATGGTGGGTGGGTAACCTGGACTGCAACAGTGAATACACTCAAACATCTACATTTATGGTATGTACACAACTGTACTATGTTCATCATGTTTCACTGTTGCAGTCATTACACTTGGGTTGAATCCCAAAGCTCAGGTTGGGCGGCTGGGTCTAAATAGAATTAGGAGTGGCTATAAGGCCCTGCAGAACTGCAGTGGCAAAGCCTGCTCTGGATTTAGAGTAAAGAGGTAATTGGTAGTGCTTAGTAAAAGTGTGCAGTGAAGTCCAAGTTGCAGCCTCCAAAATATCCTCGGTTGGTACTCCTCTGAGGAAGGCTGCTGAGGTGGCTGCTGCCCTGGTAGAATGTGGTCTAATGCCCTTAGGCACTGACTTGCCATGTTGTGAATAGCAGAAATGAATGCAGTGTCCTATCCATTTTGAAATAGTCTGCTTTGAGATAGCCTTTCCTTGTGATCCTACAGCATATGCCACTAAAAGTTGCTCAGTCTTTCTGAAAGCTTTAGTTTTGTCCAAGTCGAAGCGTAGCTGTCTGTGTATATCCAAAGAATGCAGAAGTCTTTCCCCTTTATTCTGTGGGTTTGGGAAAAGGTAGGCAAATTAATGGTTTGGTTAAGAGCCACATTGGACACTACCTTAGGTATAAATGTTGGGTTTGTCCTTAGAGAAACCCTGTCCAGATGGAAGATAATAAAAGATTACACAGCCATTAATGCCTGTAACTCTGAGAATCTTCTTGCTGAAGTTATTGCTAGGAGCAGAGCTGTTTTCCATGATAAGAATTTTATCTCAGCTGTATTGGCTGGCTCGAAAGGAGACTGTGTGAGTTTTTCCAAGACAAAATTGAGATCCCATGCAGGTATTGGTGCTCTCCTTGGAGGTCTTATGTTTTTGGCACCCCTGAGGAACTGCCTAAGCAATGGATGTGAAAAAATAGGTGGGTCTGTATTATAATGAGCTGAAATGGCAGAGGCATGGATCTTATTTGATAAGAAGGATAGGCCTTTGTCCAGCATCTCAGTTAGACATTGTAAAATCTGAGGAATATTTGGAGCAAGCATGTCAATTCCTTGTGCTTGGTTCCAAGCACAGAATCTCTTCCATTTTTCTGCATAAGATTTCCTGGTGCTGGGCCTCTTGGCCTCCAAAATAACATCCATAACCGCTTTAGAGAGAGGTGTTTCCTGAATGATTTGACTATCCGCCATGCAGTTAGATTTAGGGTTCTGAGCTGGCTGTGCAGGATCTGATTGTTTTGTTGGGTCAGTAAATGAGGAATTTGAGGCAATGTCCAGGCTGGGCCTTGGGACAAGCTCCTTAGGATTGGGTACCAGTGTTGGTGTGGCCAATCTGGGGCAATTAGTTTCATTTGTGGCTTCTCTTGTCTGACCTTTAGGAGTACCTTGGGGAGGAGAGGCAGTGGAGGAAAGGCATATACTGTAAGGTTGTTCCAGCTGAATGACAAGGCAGCCACTTTCCATGCTTGTTTGTGATAAGTCCTTGTACAGAATCTCTGAAGTTGGCAGTTGTGAGGGGAGGCAAAAAGATCTATGTCTGGGCATCCCCATTTCCTTGTTATCATGCTGAAGATTTGTGGATCTAGTTTCCACTCATGAGGATCCATGAGGTTTCTGCTTAGTTCGTCTGCCAGAGCATTTGTTTTTCCTGGCAGGAATTGTACTTGCAGGTGTACTTGGTAGGTCAATGCTGTGTTCCATAAAATCATGGCTTGTCTGCAGAGGGGGTAGGAATGTGTGCCCCCTGCTTGTTTATGTACCACATAACTGTGGTGTTGTCCATCTTTATCAGCAGCTGTCCTGGATGAAGTAGGTCCTTGAAGGCTGTTAGGGCATTTTGTACAGCTAGCATCTCTTTTTGATTGATGTGAAGATGTCTTTGGCTTTGGGCCATGTGCCCTGAATACATTTTCCTGCCATGTGGGTCCCCCAGGCATAATCTGATGCATCTGTTGTTAGTGTTTGCCTGGCTGTGGGTAAAGTGAATGGCTGTCCCTTGTTGTGGTGACATGCCTGTGCCCACCATCGAAACTCCTGTTGCAGGCAGGGAATGAGTGAAATTAATGCTTCCGGGCTGCAGCAATGTTGTGTCCAAACACTTTTTAGATACCATTGTAGTTTCCTCATATGCAGTCTGGCATATGGAATTAGTAGAATGCAGGATGCCATGAAACCCAAGGCCTGCAGGATTTTCCTTGCAGATAATTGGGTTTTTGTTGCTATACTTTCGAAGTAAGAAGTCAGTTGCCTTTGCCTGGCGTGAGATAAGCCATCTGGGCAGTTGTATTTAAGCTTGCACCCAGGAATATTATCTCGAGAGGGTACTAGTTTTGATTTATTTTCGTTTACTGTGTACCCTAGGCAAATTAGTAATCTTTTTACAAACGCCAGATGCTGTAGTAGAATGTCTTTGGTCTCTGCTTGAATAAGGCAGTCATCCAAGTAGGGATATATTTGAATTCCTCTTTGTCTGCAAAATGCAATTACTGGTGCCCGGCATTCTGTGAAGACTGTGGGCCCAGTAGATAAGCAAAAGGGCAGTGCAGAGAATTGATAATGCATTGAGCCAGCTATGAATCTGAGGTATCTTCTGCAAGATTGTCTGATTGGGACATGCAGGTATGCCTCTTTGAGGTCCAGAGTTACAAGCCAAGCCTTCTTGCCCAGAAAGGGCAGAAGCTGTTGCAGAGTCACCATTTTGAATTTCAGAACATCCAGAAAAGTATTTAGAATAGACAGGTCCAGAATTGGTCTCCATGCTTTGCCCTTTCTTGGTACTAAGAAAAGTCTTCAGTAAAATCCTTGTCCCTGTTCTTGTTGTGGCACTGGCTGAATAGCCCTCATGTCCATGAGAGATGAAACTTGATTTTGTGCCTCTGCCCATTGATTGTGTGGCGGGTCTGGCATACCTTTTGCCTTTGGATGGGTGTGAAAGTGGAACCTGTAGCCCTGAGAGACTATATTTAGGACTCATTTGTCCTGGGTGATCGTGTGCCAATTTTGTGAAAAAAGTGCTAGCTTTCCCCCTAAGGGTGCTGCCAAAAGAAAAATGCTTGGCATTGGCAGAGGGAAGTCATTGGGACTGTTTCCTATATGGCTGTGATTTGTCTTCTCCACTTTTGGAGGTAGAAGCACCCCTTTGTTTGGGCCTGTAAGAGCCCTGGGGCTGTTGTCTGCCTCTAGGGCTTCTGTATCTGCCTCTTTGTGGCCTGTCTGACATGGGAAAGGACCAATTCTTAGAAGGCCAGTTCCTGCTAAATCTGGGTGGCTGTACCTGTAAGAAATCCTTCACTGTCTGCATAGATTTAGCTTTATCCTCCATTTTCTTAAACACCTCTTCTGCCTTAACACCAAACAAAGTATCATGCTGTAATGGCGCATCCAATAATTTTGTTTTAACCTGATCAGGCAGAGTCTGTTCCTTTAACCAAGCATGCCTTCCAATAACAGACCTGTTACAGCAGCCCTGCAAGAGGCCTCCAGTGAATCATAACCACATTGCAAAGTATGTTTTCCCACTTGTTCAGCTGCATGCAATAAATCCTGCAATTCCTTGTTCTCAGAACATTCAGAATTTGTCAACATTTTCTGTTTTAACAGAGACATTAAGTATTGCTGATATTTAAGCATATGAAACTGACAATTTAAAGCCCTTACAGCCAAGGTAGCAAAAGTGTAGACTTTTTCCCCCATCTATCCAGTGCCCTAGAATCTCTATCTGAGGGGACAGGGTTTTTTGCAGTAGCAGCTTTGACCCCTTTGGCCCCTAAGAAATAGTTTCTGGGTCAGCAGCAAGGTTTTTATATAGAAATTTATGAGAATCTGGAACCCTGTAGTATCTGTCTGCAGGAGGTAGAGAGTAGGGAGACAGGCCGGACTCTGAAAATATATCATCTACAATGTCTAGAACAGATGGAATAGCAAGAGGTCTGTGCTGAGGTAATAGAAGAAAGTATCTGAGCCTTTTCTTAGAATCTGAATAATCTTGGCTCTCCCAGTGGAAATGCTCCCTCATGGTATGCAGAGTTTGCCCAAATGAGTAGTCCTCAGGAGGAGAAGCTGAAGGAATAGATTCTTCAGCATCAGAATCCTCATAGAGAGGAATAGAGTATCCCTGTTCTGAATAGGAGTCAGAGGAAATGGAAACCTGATCAGGGGAGTCATATTCAGTATCTTGCCTAGGCCTCTTATCAGGAGGGGGATGGGAACCCCTGATCAAAGTAATTAGGTCTTCGGCCATTTTGAGCATCTGTTTCTTAGGCATGGAAGTCTGTCCTGGAGAATGCTGTACTTGTTCCCTTGTCTTTAAATCTGTTTTAGTCTTTGTCTTGGATGCTGAAGTTGGCTTGATATAAAGCTGTGTAGGTCTGAAAACACCCTCAGAAGCCAATGCCTGCTCAGCGGCTCTGGACCCATCTGAGGGATTAGTTTCCGAAGGCCCAATACCTTGAGTATCCAGAGGCCTAGTTCTCTCCACGTGGGAGTCGGAGGCGGCCTGTGGCTCTGAGGTAGCGGGTGTCAGGGCCTGCGAAACCGCCTCACTGAGAACCAGCGAACTGGCGACTGGCCTAGAAGAGGCTTCGTCATCAGTTTTGGACCTCGGATGCATGTCCTTTTCTTTTTCCTTGTGCTTTTTATGAATTCTGGTTGTTGGTTGTTCCAACAGCATTATATAGTTAAATCTTCAGCCAAAGTAATGAAAAGCAAAATCGAACCAATGCTTAATAGTGCGTTGGTTGAATCTAGCACAAAACCGACAACTAGCAACGTCGTGGTCAGGGCCTAGGCAAGGAACACAGTAAGAATGAAAATCCTTATGAGGTATTTGCTTCCTACAAGAAATACAATTGTTAATTTTTTCTGACATCGGTCTGGAGCAAGAAAAAAGTTTCCCCAACAATCTGAAATTCAATTTCGAAACTCTCAGGAGTCGGCCGACCGGCACTTGCGAACTGCTTTTGCTTCGGGCACCGCGAGGCAAGAAAGACTGAAGAAAATGGTGTCAGCTGCATCTTTTATACCCCTGGTGCACTGACGTCAGGGAAGAGGTGACAGCAACCGACGCTGGACCAGGACATTGGAATTCAGGCCGACTGCGGGTAGCCGGCCAGCAGGATAACCCAAGTGTAATGACTGCAACATTGAAACACAATGAACATCTGCAGTTTAAACCATGCTCATGGAACATGAACAAACTGCACCTGAAACCATGCACATGGAAACTCAAAAAACTGAACTTTAAGCCATTGAAAAACAAAAAGACAGCTTGGAAACACCAAAGCAAATTCTCTCTCAGTTTAATTCTCTTTCAGTTTAATGAAGCACTTTTCGTCTTGCACATGTGACAAGACTTCACCAGAAAAAACGCTAGTTTGTCTTACTTTGATTCCTGAACTTTAAACCATGCCCATGGAACATGAACAAACTGCACCTGAAGCCATGTCCATAGAACCCAAACAAACTGCACCTGAAACCATGCCCATCAAACATTAATAAACTGCAACTGAAACCATGCCTAGTGAATGTGAACAAACTGCACCTGAAACCATGTCCATGGAACGTGAACAAACTGCACCTGAAACTGTGTCCAGGGAACCCAAACAAACAGCACTTGAAATTATGTCATGGAAGCCAAACAAACTGCACTTGAAACTATGTCCATGGAATCTAAACAAAATGTACCTGAAACCATTCCCATGGAACATGAACAAACTGCACCTGAAACAATGTCCATGGAACCCAAACAAACTGTACCTGAAACAATGTCTATGTCTATGGAACATGAAAAAACTGCAGTTTAAACCTTGCACATGGAACATGAACAAACTGCACAGGAAACCATGCCCATGGAAAATGAACAAACTGCACCTGAGACAATGCCCATGGAACCCAAAAAAAGTTCACCTGAAACCATGCCCATGAAACATGAACAAATGGCACCTGAAACAATGCCCATGGAACCTAAACAAACTTCACCTGAAACTGTGCCCATGGAACAGAAACAAAATTCACCTGAAGCCATGTCTATAGAACCCAAACAAACAGCACCTAAAATGATGCCCATGGAACATGAACAAACTGCACCTGAAACCATTCCCATGGAACTCAAACAAACTTCAATTGAAACCATGCCCATTGAACATGAACAAACTGCAACTGAAATCATGCCTACTGAATGTGAAAAAACTGCACCTGAAACCATGTCCATGGAACTTGAATGAACTGCACCTGAAACTATGTCCATAGAACCCGAACAAACTGCACTTGAAACTATTTTCATGGAACCCAAACAAACTGTACCTGAAACCATTCCCATGGAACATGAACAAACTGCATCTGAAACCATGTCCATGGAATCCAAAATGCATCTGAAACCATGCCCATGGAACAAGAACAAACTGCCCCTGAAACCATGTCCATGGAACCCAAACAAACTGCACCTGAAACCATGCCTATGGAATGTGAACAAACTGTACCTGAAAACATGTCTATGGAACATGATGCTCTGTTACTGTCTGTTACTGAGTCAATCTGTTGGCCCTGTTTTTTGTCATAATGCTGTTACTGAGTTAACTAAAAGCACCATTTGTAGTACAATGAAAGGATTCCAAGAGTGCAATACAGATGTAAGCATAAACAACTGCTGGGTGGAAAACTGATGTATTTTGTGTAACTGGGGACAAAAGGCTGTATCTTATAACCCAACCTAAAATGAAAACTTTTCTATGCAAAGGGTTATATACAAGAGCTTTAATGCCTAATTTAACTTATTATACGATAATTGGCCAAGACTTCCAAATAAATGAAATACAATTTTCTGATAATGAAAGACATAGTTAAAAAAACTATGGAAAATATAAACCTGACAAGTCTTACCAAAATGCTCCTATAGTTAAGATAATAATTGACAGCAGCAAAGAAACTGACAGGGAGGGTCCCACATATAGGTATGTGTGAGTGTGTGTGTGTGTGTGTGTGTGTGTGTGTGTGTGTGTGTGTGTGTGTGTGTGTGTGTGTGTGTGTGTGTGTGTGCGCGAGAGAGAGAGAGAAAGAGAGACAGGCATACAGGCAGACAAGCACCGAATCTTATATAGAAGTAAAATGGGAAAAGGAACCTGAGTAGAATCATAAACTTCTCCCCACTGTATCAAAGCAGAGGGCCAGTCAGAAACAGTTGAAGGACTCTTGAGGGTAAAGAATATAAAAATACCAAGGGAAAGAGAGATAATGGCCAGTACCTGGTGGAAGAAAATGATTTTAATGAGTTGACTATTACATAGAATGAGTTAGATGAAAGGGAAAAATCATGTACCTGTATTTATAGGGGGAAGGTCATTATCTCCACTTCAAATCAGAATGAAGATGAAAAAAACATTAACTTTGTTAATGTTCAAATAAGCCATGTAAACTTTAATAAGGCCCAGCAGAAAAACAACAGACCGAGAAAGGATAGACAGAGTAAACCAAAGCAGAAATGTGGTGTGTGTGAACTGGTCAACCCAAAGGCAATGCAATCCAATAAAACAGAAAAGAGCGACCAGACCACAGCTAGTAAAATCAAGCCAACTTTTATTCCAAAAGAATACAAATGGTGAGCTTTACTTGATGAATAACTGCTTCATCAGACAACTTCCTCATTTTACTCTTCAGTTTAAAAATGCATACAGACCAATCAGGGGTCAGAAAAAGTCAGTAAGACATCCAATAAAAACTCATTATCACATAACCAACTTGTAAGCTGCCTGTGTCAAATATATATGAAATATACACAAAAATATATATACACATAAAAATATGTCTTTGTTGATAAATTACCCTGTGGGATAGTCAACACGGGTGTTTATCGCAAGACCTGCTATAGGAATACACTGCTGCATCGTTCGAGCATGCATCCTGGCTATGTATACAAGAACATAGTGAAGGGACAATCAATGCGGATGTCTAGATATACACCCCTAGACAGTCATCTGGCAAGTGAATTAGGAGACCTTAGCAGCAAATTGAGGGAACGTGGCTATGACCACTTAGATATCTCCAGAGGGATGGCGGGCATTGCAGATCTGAGGATAGACAGAGCGAAACCATATTTCTCAGATGGTGCTGTTGAAATATACGCGGGAGAGGCCAGTGATGGCTTGGATAGCCAAGAGGGCGGTTCAAATATGGACAATGGAATTGCATTTCCCATTTTTTACACCAGGGATGTAGGTACACTTAAAGATATTTTCTCTAAGCATTGGCACGTTTTATCAGTTGACCCAACTATTAAGAGCCTTACTGGTACACGACCTAGATTCGTTTACCGGAATAAAAAGAACTTAAAGAGTTTGCTCTGCTACCCAAGGGTCCATAATGATCCACCTGCTTTGTTGGGTCCCTACATGACCACATCGACAAATGCAATTTTTGTCCATATATAGAAACCGACCCTGTCTTCCGATATCCATATGGTTCGGGTATTTACTACATCAGGACGAGGGGCAATTGTATGTCCAGAGATGTAGTTTACCTAGCCTGCTGCACAGTCTGTCCAGCCTACTATGTAGGCAAGACCAATAGGACACTGAGGGATAGGATTCGTGAGCATGTATACCACACAAGGAGAGGTACTACACATAATGCACTATCCAAACACACTAATGACAAAGGTCAAGAGCATCGTTTTAAGTTCAGGATCTTGGAACAGATCTCAAGGACATACAGGAGAGGGGACATTAACAATTATACAGAGACCAGGAAATCCATTGGATTATTAAGTTTAGGGCAGATATCACCCCAGGTCTCAATGGAAGGGTTCCCTGCGACCTCTGCTGAAATCAAGAAGGTTATTGTCCAAAAGATGTTAAGAGGCTATGAAGAGTTTTTACTTTGTGGCCAGTAGGGTCTTTTTGAACCTTTATATGCATAGATGCTCTGTCAATGTTTTGACAGTTATGTTACTAAAATTTTTCCCTCCCCATCTGTCACACATACTTTTGATTTATTTATTCCAATAATGGATATGAATATGAATGGCTTTGTTTTGAAATGCCGTACTGTTTTATGATGGTGTATAGGAATTTTATATATGACTTTTTTACATGATTTTTAATGAGCCATGTACCTTTAAATAATGGACAGGATTTTGGCGCCATTTTGGCTTTTTAAACTGATGTTTACAGACAGTTTAGTTGTATAGGTCTGAAGAAGCTCATGCGAAAGCTCACCTCTTTTATTAATAAACCTGCTTTTTACATACCTGCCTGCACTTGGATTATTTACATCATTGGCTATTGGATTTATGAGCTACTTGTGATTTAAATGAGACTGCAATCCTCCATTGTTTTGCTCAGCGGTGTTTGTTTTAACTATTTATCTTTGAGCTTGTTGTTCCGTTGAGCATTCACTCCACTGGTCCTCTTTATTCATTATAGATTCTTAGAGCTTATCTGAACCAGTGGAGGCATGATTGAGGAGATTGACCTCTATTGAGCTGCCGTATACTCCATCTAGCACCAAGGAAGTACCGATGACATCATGTCCGTCTTTGGACCGTTTTGCAGACTGCTTGCGCACTGGAATGAATCCATTGGCGTCATTCGTAGAAGAGGATGTTGGCTCAGCCCCCACTAGTACCTTGGATTATGATCGTGAAGGGCTAAATCGAGCAGTGGAACGGTTGGAGCAGGATTTGTTCAAACTAAAGCGCATGCAAACCCAGAGACAGCATTTGAGGTTTGCTTACAGCCGCTGGTGCCCAGAGGACTAAGGGTATTGAAGATGCCGACAACTGGCACCTCTACCGGAGCTATTGTATGATTGGCAACAGCTTAATATTGAGGTAAGCCTCAAATATTTGAAACTTATGAATGCTTTTTCTCCGTTAGAGGAGAAACTTAAAGAAGATGTCAGGAAGGCGAAGAATGAGATACTCAATGTGTTTCCGGTCTCTGTCGTAGACCATACCTTATCTGTTTTGTTGGACAATGTTACGGTTTATGAGCGGCGCCTTCTGAATCAGAAAAGGGCCAAGTTGCAGCGGGACTCAACGGATTTCCGTCTGGGCAACATCTTCACTTGGCCCAGGCACAATGATTACAACAATACCAACTATACAAACAGTGCATTCCGTCAGGCCCCCGGAACTTGTACCTCTTCCTCCATCACCACAGGGAATACCAGTGACTCAGGGAACACGGACCGTGCTCCCAATAGAGATGCAATCGATGTAGGCACGGTTGAACTTCCTGGCTCATGCCTGGACAACGATCACACTGGCTCCAACAGCAACATTGGCCCAGCCATCCCCACAGACCAAGCTGGTGCAGGTACCGTTAACGCTGTACCCATCGAACGGACTCTGTGCTGGAGCCGACAGCTACCACCGACTTGGATGCCAATGCTGATTCAGTAAGAAGGGCTGAATCTTTAGTCAGCAGGGCTGAACCAACTGTCCCGCCTCTTGAACCAGTCGTTAGGAGGATAGTTTCCTCCTATGCATCAGTAGAGATCCTGATGGACGGGATCCCATTTCCCCTTGGATTCCACTTTTCACCATTCTCCCCTCAGAGGGATGGCAGACACCCTTTTCCCATCAGGGTGCCTACGAACGAGGAGAAGTCGTTCCAGAATGCCAAGGGAGGTACAAGAGGAAACTTTACGGATCGTCCATCCAACGGACAATCAAGAAAATGTGGGAGGGAAGCATTAGGACTGTGTTCAATTTGTCCAGTCATGTTTTGACTGAACATGAGTCACAAGTCCTCTCTAAGGGTCTCACTTTTATTCCAACCTCAGATAGTAGATCTGAAGAGACTTTAAGAGACTTTAAGCTTTTGTCAGGAATTTGTCCCTGAAGGTTTCCTTCAACAGCACAGAGATGAAGGCTAATACCACTGTGTTTAGGACACCTAGTACATTCCTCCCTCCGATACACCCTCTGGTTGCGGCATATAGCAAACTGGTAGAAGATGAGATATATAGGTTGAATGGGTCAGAATCTGGCAACAGGAGAAGGAAATATAACCTCAGCCTTATACAACGTAGGGCCTTGGACTCCCTACGAACAACAGGGAGATTATTATCCGACCGCAGACAAAGGAGGTGGGATTGTAGTTTTGACATGGACAGGTATAATAATGATATGCTACTAATGTTGGCTGATGACAAGTTTTATGTTCCTATTACCAATGATAGGGTGGACAGCATCATTGAGAGCATACTCCATATTATTTGGTCTTTTGATAATGGTGTTATTGATACTTCTCTATATGAATTTTTCAATGTGGTTCATCCCCTATTACCTACCATTCAGGGTCTCCCAAAGATCCATAAGGATTCACTACATCCACCTCTTAGACCCATAGTTGCAGGGAGAGGGTGGTCAACTGAACCCCTGTCACTTTTTGTTGAGGCACAACTCAGACCATTGGTTGATGCCAATAGGTTCATTCTTAAGGATACCAGACAGTTCTTGTTGGATTTCTACCAATATATCAACACTTGTTCTGGAATTGAAGACCTCATATGGGTCACCATGGACGTTCAGTCCTTATTTACGTTATACCCAATGAGGAAGGTAGAGCAATGGTAGGTGCATATCTGAGGAGAACCGACCTCCTCTGAAGTATGATGTTGATTTGATTCTTATGTTGTTGGCTATTATTTTAGAATCCAATCTTTTTTGTTTCCATGACAAGATTTTTCTGCAGAAGGATGGCGTAGCTATGGGCACTTCCTGTGCCAATAGCTACGCCAACTTGGTGATGGCAGAGTGGGAACATAGCTTCTTGTTTCAGAATAGTTTGTTTCAGGAGTCAGTACCATTCTATAGGCGTTTTGTGGATGATCTCTTCCTTGTGTGGAGTGGCTCTACAATACAATTAGAGTCCTTTTTTACACAGATCAACATGTCTGTCACCTTTCTGAAGTTTACTATGAATTGGTCGAAGACCACTATTCCTTTTTTAGATGTCTTTGTTGATAAATTACCCTGTGGGATAGTCAACACGGTGTTTATCAAGACCTGCTATAGGAATACACTGCTGCATCGTTCGAGCATGCATCCTGGCTATGTATACAAGAACATAGTGAAGGGACAATCAATGCGGATGTCTAGATATACACCCCTAGACAGTCATCTGGCAAGTGAATTAGGAGACCTTAGCAGCAAATTGAGGGAACGTGGCTATGACCACTTAGATATCTCCAGAGGGATGGCGGGCATTGCAGATCTGAGGATAGACAGAGCGAAACCATATTTCTCAGATGGTGCTGTTGAAATATCTGGGAGAGGCCAGTTATGTCTTGGATAGCCAAGAGGACGGTTCAAATATGGACAATGGAATTGCATTTCCCATTTTTTACACCAGGGATGTAGGTACACTTAAAGATATTTTCTCTAAGCATTGGCACGTTTTATCAGTTGACCCAACTATTAAGAGCCTTACTGGTACCACGACCTAGATTAGTTTACGGAATAAAAAGAACTTAAAGAGTTTGCTCTGCTACCCAAGGGTCCATAATGATCCACCTGCTTTGTTGGGTCCCTACATGACCACATCGACAAATGCAATTTTGTCCATATATAGAAACCGACCCTGTCTTCCGATATCCATATGGTTCGGGTATTTACTACATCAGGACGAGGGCAATTGTATGTCCAGAGATGTAGTTTACCTAGCCTGCTGCACAGTCTGTCCAGCCTACTATGTAGGCAAGACCAATAGGACACTGAGGGATAGGATTGGTGAGCATGTATACCACACAAGGAGAGGTACTACACATAATGCACTATCCAAACACACTAATGACAAAGGTCAAGAGCATCGTTTTAAGTTCAGGATCTTGGAACAGATCTCAAGGACATACAGGAGAGGGGACATTAACAATTATACAGAGACCAGGGAAATCCATTGGATTATTAAGTTTAGGGCAGATATCACCCCAGGTCTCAATGGAAGGGTTCCCCTGCGACCTCTGCTGAAATCAAGAAGGTTATTGTCCAAAAGATGTTAAGAGGCTATGAAGAGTTTTTACTTTGTGGCCAGTAGGGTCTTTTTGAACCTTTATATGCATAGATGCTCTGTCAATGTTTTGATAGTTATGTTACTAAAATTCCCCCCCCATCTGTCACACATACTTTTGATTTATTTATTCCAATAATGGATATGAATATGAATGGCTTTGTTTTGAAATGCCGTACTGTTTTATGATGGTGTATAGGAATTTTATATATGACTTTTTTACATGATATTTTTAATGAGCCATGTACCTTTAAATAATGGACAGGATTTTGGCGCCATTTTGGCTTTTTAAACTGATGTTTACAGACAGTTTAGTTGTATAGGTCTGAAGAAGCTCATGCGAAAGCGCTCACCTCTTTTTATTAATAAACCTGCTTTTTACATACCTCGCCTGCACTTGGATTATTTACATCATTGGCTATTGGATTTATGAGCTACTTGTGATTTAAATGAGACTGCAATCCTCCATTGTTTTGCTCAGCGGTGTTTGTTTTTAACTATTACATAGAATGAGTTAGATGAAAGGGAAAAATCATGTACCTGTATTTATAGGGGGAAGGTCATTATCTCCACTTCAAATCAGAATGAAGATGAAAAAAACATTAACTTTGTTAATGTTCAAATAAGCCATGTAAACTTTAATAAGGCTCAGCAGAAAAACAACAGACCGAGAAAGGATAGAGAGAGTAACTTGGCAGTTAGCCTGACTAAGGACAGAGTGACTACAGAGAGCGTAAGCTTGCAGTTAGCCTGAGTAAGGACAGAGAAAATATATGGAGAGTGAGCCATCAGTTAGCCTGAGTAAGGACAGAGAAAATACAGACAGAGTAAGCTGGCAGTTTGCCTAAGGACAGAGAGAATATAGAGAGAGTAAGCTCTCTATATTCCCATGCCCATGGAACATGAACAAACTGCACCTGAAACCATGCCTATGGAACGTGAACAACCTGCATCTGAAACCATGCCCATGGAACCTGAACAAACTTCACTTGAAACCATGTCCATGGAACATGAATAAACTGCACCTGAAGCCATATCTATAGAACCCAAACAAACTGCACCTGAAACCATACTCATGGAACATGAATAAACTGTCCCTAAAACCATGCCCATGGAACCCAAACAAACTTCACCTGAAGCCATTCCCATCGAACATGAGCAAACTGCTACTGAATCCATGCCTACTGAATGTGAACAAACTGCACCTGAAACCATGTCCATGGAACATGAAAAAACTGCACCTGAAACTATGTCCATGGAACTCAAACAAACTACACCTGAAACTATGTCATGAAAGCCAAACAAACTGCACCTGAAACCATGTTCATAGAATCCAAACAAACTGCCCTTGAAACTATGTCTGTGGAACCCAAACAAACTGTACCTGAAACAGTTCCCATGGAACATGAACAAACTGCACCTGAAACCATGTCCATGGAACACAAACAAACTGTACCTGAAACTATGCCCATGGAATATGAACAAACTGCACCAGAAACCATGTCTATGGAACCCAAACAAACTGCACCTTAAACCATGCCCATGGAACGAGAACAAACTGCACCTTAAACCATGCCCATTGAACGAGAACAACCTGCACGTGAAACCATGTCCATGGACCCCAAACAAACTGTACTTGAAACCATGCCCATGGACAATGAACAAATTGCAGTTGAAATCATGTCCATGGAACATGAAAAAACTGTACCTGAAACAATGCCCATGGAACCCAAGCAAACTTCAACTGAAAGCATGCCTGTAGAACGTGAACAAACTGCACCTGAAGCCATGTCCATAGAATCCAACCAAACTGCTCTTCAAACCATGCCCATGGAACGTGAACAAACTGCACATGAAACCATGCACATGGAACATGAACAAACTGCATCTGAAACCATGCCCATGGAACATGAACAAAGTGAAACTGAAACCATGCCCATGGAAAATGAACAAACTGCAACTGAAACTATGCCCATGGAATGTGAACAAACTGCAGTTTAAACCATGCCCATAGAACCCAAACAAACTGCACCTGAAACCATGCCCATGGAACATGAACAAACTGCACTTCAAACCATGCCCATGGAATGTGAACAAAATGCACCTGAAACCATGGCCATGGGAAATGAGCAAACTGCAACTGAAACAATGCCCATGGAAAGTGAATCAACTGCAACTGAAACCATGCCTATGGAATGTGAACAAACTGCAGTTTAAACCATTCCCATGGAAACCAAAAAAACTGCACCTGAAACTATGCCTAGGTAACATGAACAAACTGCATCTGAAACCATGCCCATGGAACATGAAGAAACTGCACCTAAAACCATGCCAAAAGAACCCAAACAAACTGCACCTTAAACCATGCCGATGGAACATGAACAAACTGCACCTAAAACCACACCCATAGAACCCAAACAAAGGGCACCTGAAACCATGCCAATGCAACATAAACAAACTGCACCTATAACCCCCACCCCCAATTAGGGAAACCATCGTAAAAAACTTCTCCAAAGCCAACTTCACACTTCTTAAGACAGAAGTGGCAAACTTCACGACACCCATGCAGATGGACAATAGAGGTATGACTGCTGAATCCTACACAAATTCACTTTATAAGCACTTACACGAGTGCATGGATCATGCTATCCCTAATATTACCAATATGTTATCCTCCAAGAAAAAGGAAGCCAATCTGGTGGTCCTCTGCCATAAACAAACTCTACAACAGAAGAAAGAAACTGTTGCAAAAAAGAGTAAAATCCCATGACTGGAGGAACTCCCTGGTAAACCTCAGTAAGAAGGTGAGATCCCTCATAAAATCCTCCAAAGCTAGTTACGAAAACAAAATTGCCACTGACTCTAAAGACAACCACAAAGCATTCTATAGCTATGTCAAGAATCTCAATGGGAACACTCAGATCTGCTCTGTGGTACAGCACAATGGTGCTAAATATACAGAACCAACTGATATTGCCAACATCCTAGCAGATAGGTTCAGTGCTAACTTTACCCCCCTCTCACCCCCTAGAGGGCCCATCTCTATACCGGAAGAATGCAAAGTTCCTATAATCATGGCTGCACAGGTATAAAATACACTCTCCAAAGCCAAGAACACAGCATCCATGGGACTGGACAATATCCCAGGATGCGTTCTACACAAACTACAGAATGAACTGGCACCCTACCTAAGTACCATGTTCAATCATAGCCTCACCTCAGGCTTTATACCCACTGAATGGCGCACCGTGATGGTTATCCCACTCCACAAAGGGGGAGCCATGATGGACCCCGGGAACTACCGTCCCATTAGCCTGATGAGTCTGGTCTGCAAGGCCATGGAATGTATCATTGTGGAACTCATAAACAAAGACATTGGTAATCTCCAATCTCTGGACCCTACCCAGTTTGGATTTGTAAAAGGCAGATCATGTCTCCTAAACCTGATTGACTTCTTTGAAGCAGTCACCAAAGCCATAGATGAGGGTAAAATGGTTCACACAGCTTATCTAGATCTTGCCAAGGATTTCGACACCATCCCCCACTCTGGAATTATAGATAAGCTCACTAAACTAAGTATAAATACCTATGTCACAAGATGGGTTGCCAACTGGCTCATGGACAGAACCCACACTGTGAAAGTAGCGGATTCCAAATCTGACTTCAGACTAGTGACAAAAGTGGAGTACCACAGGGTTCAGTCCTGGGTCCTCTCCTGTTTGTATCTACTTCTCTGAAGTGCAGGCTAACACAGAAGGTCTTTGGCTAACAAAGTTTGCAGATGACTACAAACTAGGAGCCATAATCAAAACTCCTAACGATGTGGACAAACTACAAAAGGGCCTCACTGAGACAGATACCTGGTGTCAAAGCCATGGCCTGAAGCTCAATGCCAAAAAGTGTATTGTCATCCCCTTTGGTAAAAACTCTGTTCCCATGAACTACCACATAGCTGGTAGTCTACTTAATGCCGAAAATGTGATTAGAGACCTTGGAACACAGGTGGACAGTAGTCTCTCCTTTGATAATCACATCACCACAGTGGTCAGGAAATCCTTCTACGTGACTCATCTCATCACAAAAGGATTCTCATCCAGAAAAAAAGAGGTCATTGTTCCCCTCTACTCATCACTCATTAGACCCATGATAGAGTACAATGCCCCTTTTGGTATGTACCACACAAGACATCTACAACAAGTGGAAAGACCACAGAAATACCTCACAAAGAGGATTACTGGCCTCAAACAGATGCCCTACACAGACTGTCTCAAAAAACTACAGCTTTATTCCATCGCACATCGCCTACTCAAGGGCGATTTCTGCCTAACATACAAAGCTGTGTCAAACCCAGAGCTGTTGGACATGCTCCACTTAAAGAAATCCCAATCCCTTCGAGCTACATGCTCTAGGGACCTAAACCTTGTCACCACAATAAACAGAACATGCTGGAAGGATAGAGTCCTGTCCCAGAGACTTCCCATACTCTGGAACAGACTATCTATCTATGTCAAACAGAGTTCCTCATTAGCACTCTTCAAGACGAATCTTGAAGATTGGATGGGAAATGGAAAATTCACCCCAGGGATCACTTCTGTGGCTCTGCTTGACAGGGGCACAGGAAAATAATTTTCTTGGGTTGCGAAAGCCAGGGTACATTTTTTGACTAGGCTTATATAGGCCCTAGGGCCAATAGCCTAGTACCTACCTATGAACCTATGAACCTATGAACCATGCCGATGGAACATTAACAAACTGCACTTTAAACCATGCCCATGGAACGTGAACAAACTGCACCTGAAACCATCCCATGGAAAATGAAAAAAACTGCACCTGAAACCATGCCCATGGAATGTGAACAACTTGCACCTGAAACCATGCCCATGGAATGTGAAAAAAACCTACACCTGAAACCATGCCCATGGAACTTGAACAAACTGCAACTGAAACCATGCCCATGAAACATAAACAAACTGCACCTGAAACAATGCACATGGAACCCAAACAAACTTCACCTGAAACCATGCGTATGGAACGTGAACAAACTGCACCTGAAATCATACCCATTGAACATGACCAAATGACACCTGAAACCATGCCCATGGAACCTAAACAAATTTCACCTGAAACCATGCCCATGGAACATAAACAAACTGCAACTGAAACCATGCCTACTGAATGTGAAAAAACTGCACCTGAAACTATGTCCATGGAACCCAAACAAACTGCACTTGAAACTATGTCATGGAATCCAGACAAACTGCACCTGAAACCATGTCCATGGAACCCAAACAAACTGTCCTTGAAACTATTTCTATGGAACCCAAAAAAAACTGTACCTGAAACCATGCCCATGGAATATGAACAAACTGCACCTGAAACCATGTCAGTGGAACCCAAACAAACTGCACCTTAAACCATGCCCGTGGAACGAGAACAAACTGCAACTGAAACCATGTCCATGGAACCCAAACTGCATCTGAAACCATGCCCATGGAACAAGAACAAACTGCCCCTGAAACCATGTCCATGGAACCCAAACTGCACCTGAAACCATGCCCATGGAACGAGAACAAACTGCCCCTGAAACCATGTCCATGGAACCCAAACAAACTGCATCTGAAATCATGCCTATGGAGCGAGAACAAACTGTACCTGAAACCATGTCCATTGAACCCAACCAAACTGCACCTGAAACCATGCCCATGGAATGTGAACAAACTGCACCTGAAAACATGTCTATGGAACATGATGCTCTGTTACTGTCTGTTACTGAGTCAGTCTGTTGACCCAGTTTTTTGTCATAATGCTGTTACTGAGTTAACCAAAGGCACCATTTGTAGTATAATGAAAGGATTCCAAGAGCGCAATACAGATGTAAGCATAAACAACTGCTGCATGGAAAATTGATGTACTTTGTGTAACTGGGGACAAAAGGCTGTATCTTATAACCCAACCTAAAATGAAAACTTTTCTACGCAAAGGGTTATGTACAAGAGCTTTAATGCCTAATTTAACTTATTATTCGATAATTGGCCAAGACTTCCAAATAAATAAAATACAATTTTCTGATAATGAAAGACATAGTTCAAAAAACTATGGAAAATGTGTGTGTGTTTCTGTGTGTGTGTGTGTGTGGGGGGGATTCAACCAGAAAAGTTATACATGGACTCAGAAATGAAAAAGGTGCAAAACTTATTTTTATTTATTTAACATTTGTTGACCGGGAAAGTTTGACTAGGCTACACAGAGCCTACTGTCAGCAGGGGTCTGGGGAGAAACACTCCAGTCACATGTCTTTTGCATGTGGGAGGAAACTGGAGTACCCAGAGGAATCCCACACGAATGCACAGAAAAAGTACAGTTGTGTACCTACCATAAATGTAAATGTTCAAGTGTATTCACTGTTGCAGTCATTACAATTGGGTTAGCAGTACAACACAGAAACAGCAAACCAGGATCCAAAAAAGCCACGTTTATTCTCTGAACACTCTGAACACTCTAGCGCCTCGGCCACTGTAAGCCTTCAAGGAGTAAAATACCAGTAACAAAACACAGTTTATATAATCACACAGATCAATCAATAAAACAATTATTCAATTAAATAATAAAATTACTGCCTATTAGTTAGATCACATTTTTCCAACAGCATTCTGTATTTAAACCTCTAGGCAATAAAGTACCAAATTTTAAAATGAAAATAGTTTCCTTTTTTAAAAGTAATTTACCCACCACTAAGTCATCAGACTCCAATTTTGCTACCTGTTGTAAAATGGTAGCTTTTAAACTATCACTGCTACCATTATGAAATTCACAAAAATGTTGAGCCAAAGGGCTCTCTATTTTCTTATTACGTATGTCCCTCAAGTGTTCTAAAAGCCTAATTTTGAACATTCTTTTAGTTTGCCCAATGTAAAACTTTTTACATCCACATGTAATGGCATAAACCACCCTGTTTGTCCTGCAATTATATAAACCATCTGGACAAAAATGTGTATTATTAATATTTAAAAAAACTCTATGTATAAATGGGCAAGCCTGACATTTACCACATGGGAATGTCCCTAAATTAGATGGTTGAAATGATATTTTATCCTCTGGTCTAGAAAATTTTGTATGTACCACCATATCTTTGATACTTATACCTTTTTTATAAGAAAAGATTAATTTCTTCATTCTTAAGTTTCTTAATTCATCAAAATTATCTAAAAACTCCCAAAAATGTGATATCTTAGATTTTATTATATCACTACATACATTATACGTGGACACTACAAATATATTATCTACCAAATTACTATCTCTATTAACTCTATTCTTCTTGTTACTACATCTTTCATATCTTATATTTACAACTTTTTCTATATCAGCCTCCACTAATTCCTCATCATATTTTCTTCTCAGAAACATTTTTTTAGTTGCTTGAATTTCCTTAAAGAACACCTCATCATTACTACATATCCTTGAAATTCGTAAGAATTCCCCATATGGCAACGCTTTGATAGTATGTGCAGGATGACAACTATTAGCTTGCAAAAAATCATGTGGGTCACCAAATTTCCTATGTAAACTTGTTAATATTGGTGAACCTTCAATGCCCTGTAAATTGATATCTAAAAAATTAACTGCCTGACCCCATTGTATCCCATCAAAGCTAATATTAAATCTATTTTTTTGAATTTCTGTTACAAAATTCTGTATATGGTCATTTCCCCCTTCGCATAAAAATATCAGATCGTCTATGTATCTATAATACATTTTCACATATTTTTGTACAAATATATTACTATAGATACATTCTTTTTCCACCAAACCCATGAATATGTTTGCGTACATCGGAGCGAATGGGGCCCCCATAGCTGTTCCCTGTTTCTGTTGAAACATTAAATTCTCAAAATAAAAATAATTATTTTCTAAACAGAATTGTACAAGGTCAAGTATGTAATGTGTAAATGGCAAGTCTCCCATACTATTAAGCAAGGCATCTAGGCCAAATTTATGTTGAATGTTAGTGTAAAGACTCTTGACATCTAAAGTGATCCAAAACATATTCTTGTTCCAAATAACTGATTTTATTTTATCTAAAAAATCAAAAGAGTCTTTAATATAAGAAGGAAGACCAACAGCTTCTTTTAATAGTACTTTATGTAACACAACACCTAGATTATGTAAAAAATATTTCTTAGCAGATACTATGGGTCTGCCTGGTGGTTTATCTAAATCTTGTGTAATTTGGGAAGACAGTAAAAATATGCAGGACTAGTACCTGTTAAACAAAATTTTTTCTTTACATTATATTCAGTCCAATAGCCTAAACGTAGACCCCTTTGAATTAAATTAATATACTTAATTTTTGCCTGTTCAATTACATCTTGATGAACTACACTGTAAACTGTTGCATCCCCTAACAAATCCCAGCACATTTCTAAATACTGCGTATAGTGCATAATTACAATTTTGTTGCCCTTATCCGAAGGCTTTATAACCAGCTCTGTTTGTTTCGAAAAATTTTTTAACTCTTGCCATTCTGTTTTAGACAAGTTATATTCAACTAAGTTCCTATTGAAATGTTGTAACTCAAATTCTATTTCAAAATCTAACATTGCATGTAATTTTTTAATGCCATCATGGCAACATGGAGGCATGAATGTGCTATCTACTTTAATATCTGTTGTGTCTATATATCGTTGTTCGTAAACTTCACTATCACAAGACACAAATGATTCATCTGTATCTGAATCACCACACTCTATATCAGAGAAATTGTTAACAACACTGTTTTTAGGTACCAAAACATTAAAATAATACCATAAATGTAGTTTCCTAATGAAACTATATAATTCAATTTTACACTCATATATTTTCGGAAGTGCTGTAGGCACAAACTTCAAACCATGATTTAAAACCGAAACCAAGTGTTCCGAAACATTACAACCCGATAAATTGACCACATTGTCAGTTAATAGTTCAAATTTAATACCATCTTGTTCTCTTATTATCTCTCCATGGTCGTTGGGGCCCATTTCTGTAATATTCCTGTTCGCCAAAACCTCTTTTGCGTTGCTGACCATAATTGCCTGCATTCCGAAACTGTTCGGGAAAAAAATGGCGGTCCGCTGAAGATGGTAGATTCGGATACTCATTGGCCTCTGTTACCTGCGTAGGTTTATCCACTATCTGATTAGGTGTAATCGCACTAGAGGTACTATCACGTCTCTGTCCAATCTCATTCATTTGATTGGGTAACTGAGCCGGTAAACGAGAACGTTGATTGGCTTGATATATGTATACGTTGCCCTTCTCAAAGTCTCTCAAATCCCTTTGTATCTTGTGCATCTTTTGATCAATTATTTTCTTTTCTAAAACATTGACTTTGTCCTGAATATCTCTAAGACAGGAATCGAGCCTGTTCCTGTCTAACGGTTCCCATTCAGAAGCCTGAAACATCATAAGCCTGAAAATCAAAATCCTGAAACCAAAAGCCTGAAAATTCAGAATCCTGAAAACTCAAAATCCTGAAAGCCCAAAATCCTGAAAGACCAAAATCCTGAAACTCAAAATCCTGAAAACACAAATAATGCTAATATGTCACTATAAAGACACTAATATCTACCAACTGACCCTGACCCTAACCCTAACCCTAAGGTCTGTCACTATCGCACACTCACCTGACCAGCCCTAACCCTAACTCACTTAAACCGCCTAACCCCAATATTTGTCACTATTGCATGCATGCCTAACCTGCCCTAACCCTAACTCACTTAAACCGCCTAACCCTAAAATAAAACCAACCGCACACTTACCTGACCCCAACGCATGACCTAACACCACAGGGCTAACAATAGCAAAGCCACAATGACATCAGTATGTCTATTTTGTGTTTTCAGGATTTTGAGTTTCAGGATTTTGGTCTTTCAGGATTTTGGGCTTTCAGGATTTTGAGTTTTCAGGATTCTGAATTTTCAGGCTTTTGGTTTCAGGATTTTGATTTTCAGGCTTATGATGTTTCAGGCTTCTGAATGGGAACCTGTCTAACACAGTCACCAAACTATTGCAAACTGTATTAATGTCCTTTTTAAGGTTCACAAGTTTGATGTTATCTCGCTCTATTTGAATTTTGATCCATTCCCTCGAGCACTGATGGGCTGCACATTCCCATCTTGTCTGAAAAGATTTATCAAGCTGACAAGTTGAATTAAAAGGTTCTGATGGGAATTTAATTGCTCTGAGTCCTCTGGGAATGATATCTAATTCAAGATATCTAGATAAACTGTTCACATTGTAATACGTCGCTGTCTCTTTATTCATTAGATTAGTCAATTTTGAAATGATAGATTTAGCTTCAATAGGAACATCCATGGAGCACTTACCAATGTTCGCGAAAGGGTTATTCAGACATTTGCTTCTGGTTTCAGCGAGGAAGCGCTCCCAAACTGGAATATCCACTGTATTTTCAGTACTTGCTGACCTCTCTGCACGATCATGATTCCGGTCTGGGTTAGTGTTGAAAAACCCATCTAATGTTCGTTGAGAAGAACCGACATTGTCTTCTCTAAAGATTCTTGGTACATTTAAGGCTGGATCACTGGCCATGGATAGGCAACAACAACTTGAACTAGAAAATAGTAGAACAACACAGAAACAGCAAACCAGGATCCAAAAAAACCACGTTTATTCTCTGAACACTCTGAACACTCTAGCGCCTCGGCCACTGTAAGCCTTCAAGGAGTAAAATACCAGTAACAAAACACAGTTTATATAATCACACAGATCAATCAATAAAACAATTATTCAATTAAATAATAAAATGAATGCCTATTAGTTAGATCACATTTTTACTCCTTGAAGGCTTACAGTGGCCGAGGCGCTAGAGTGTTCAGAGTGTTCAGAGAATAAACGTGGCTTTTTTGGATCCTGGTTTGCTGTTTCTGTGTTGTACTGCTATTTTCTAGTTCAAGTTGTTGTTGCCTATTACAATTGGGTTATCCTGCTGGCAGGCTACCCGCAGTCGGCCGGAGTTCCAAAGTCTAGGTCCGGCGTCGGTTGCTGTCACTTCCTCCCTGACGTCAGTGCACCACGGGTATAAAAGATGCAGCCGATGCCATTTTCTACAGGTTTTCTTGCCCCAGATGTCAGGTGCCCCTAAAATAGTAGGCTAAATTATGCCAGTAAGCATGCATACACAAAAAACAACTTTTTCCTTCATCTACAAGCAAATACACCACATAGGTTGTATAGAATAGAGAAGTACAGATAAGTCCCAGCAAGGAAAAGGGGGATGGCGGGAGGGTAACCTGGACTGCAACAGTGAATACACTCAAACATCTACATTTATGGTAGGTACACAACTGTACTATGTTCATCGTGTTTCACTGTTGCAGTCATTACAGTTGGGTTGAATCCCAAAGCTAAGGTTGGGAGGCTGGATAAATAGGATTAGGAGAGGCTATCAGGCCCTGCAGAACTGCAGTGGCAAAGCCTGCCCTGGATTTAGAGTAGAGAGGTAAGTGATAGTGCTTTGTAAAAGTATGCACTGAACTCCAAGTTGCAGCCTCTAAGATATCTTTGGTTGGTACTCCTCTGAGAAAGGCTGAAGTGGCTGCTGCTCTGGTTGAATGTGGTCTAATGCCCTTAGGCACTGATTTGCCATGCTGTGAATAGCAGAAATGAATGCAGTGGCCTATCCACTTTGAAATAGTCTGTTTGGAGATAGGCTTTCCTTGTGATCCTGCAGCATATGCCACTAGAAGTTGTTCAGTCTTTCTGAAAGCTTTGGTTCTGTCCAAGTAGAAGCATAGCTGCCTGTGAATTTCCAAAGAGTGCAGGAGTCTCTCACCCTTATTCTGTGGGTTTGGATAAAAGGTAGGCAAATGAATTGTTTGGTTAAGGGCCACACTGGACACTACCTTAGGCATAAATGTAGGGTTTGTCCTTAGAGAAACCCTGTCAGGATGGAAAATGATAAAAGGTTCCACAGCCATGAGTGCCTGTAACTCTGAGACTTGTCTAGCAGAGGTTATTGCTAGGAGCAGAGCTGTTTTCCAGGATAAGAATTTTATATCAGCTGCAGAGGCTGGCTCAAACAGAGGCAGTGTGAGTTTTTCCAAGACATAGTTGAGGTTCCATGCAGGTATTGGTGCTCTCCTTGGAGGTCTTATGTTTTTGGCCCCCCTGAGGTACTGCCTTAGTTATGGATGAGAAAAAAATAAGTGGTTCTGTATTGTAATGAGCTGAAATGGCAGAGGCATGAATTTTAATTGATGAAAAGGAAAGGCCTTTATCCAGAATCTCAGTTAAGTATTGCAAAATCTGAGGAATATTTGGAACAGTCATGTCAGTACCTTGTGCCTAGTTCCAAGCACAGAATCTCTTCCATTTTTTCTGCATAAGATTTGCTGGTGCTAGGACTCCTGGCCTCCAAAATAACATCCATAACTGCTTTAGAGAGAGGTGTGTCTTGAATGGCTACATTATCTGCCATGCTGCCAGATTTAGGGTCCTGAGTTGGCTGTGCAGTATCTGACTGTCTTGTTGGGTCAGTAAGTGAGGAATTTGAGGTAATGTCCAAGCTGGGCATTGAGACAAGCTCTTTAGAACTGGGTGCCAGTGCTGGCGGGGCCAGTCTGGGGCAATCAGTATCATTTTTAGCTTTTCTTGTCTGACCTTGAGGAGTACCTTGGGGAGGAGAGGCAGAAGCGGAAAGGCATATACTGTTAGGTTTTTCCAGCTGAAAGATAGAGCATCCACTTTCCATGCTTGCTTGTGATAAGTCCTTGTGCAGAATCTCTGTAGTTGGCAGTTGTGAGGAGAGGCAAATAGGTCTATGTCCGGGCATCCCAAGTTCCTTGTTATCATACTGAAGACTTGTGGATCCAATTTCCACTCGTGGGGATCCATTAGGTTTCTGCTTAGTTCGTCTGCCAGAGTATTTATCCTTCCTGGCAGGAATTTTGCTTGCAGATGTACTTGGTAAATCAGTGCTGTGTCCCACAAGTTCATGGCTAGTCTGCAGAGGGGGTAGGAATGCATGCACCCCTGCTTGTTTATGTACCACATGACTGTAGTATTGTCTGTCTTTATCAATAGTTGTCCTGGATGAAGAAGATCCTTGAAGGCTGTCAGGGCATTCTGAACATCTAGCATCTCTTTTTGATTGATATGTAGATGCATTTGACTTGCAGACCATGTGCCCTGAATACATCTTCCTGCCATATGGGCCCCCCAGGCATAATTTGATGCATCTGTTGTCAGTGTCTGCCTGGCTGTGGATAAGGTGAATGGCTGTCCCATGTTGAGGTGACAGGCTTTTGCCCACCATCGAAACTCCTATTGCAGGCAGGGAATGAGGGTAATTATTGTTTCCAGGTTGTGGCAATGTTGAGTCCAAACACTTTTTAGATACCATTGAAGTTTCCTCATATGCAGTCTTGCATATGGAATTAGCAGTATGCAGGATGCCATGAAGCCAAAAGCCTGCAGAATTTTTCTTGCAGATAACTGGGTCTTTGTTGCCAACATTCTGAAATAAGTAGTCAGTTGTCTGTGTTTGTCTGGCATGAGATAAGCCATCTGGGCAGTTGTATTTAGGCTTGTACCCAGGAATATTATCTCTTGAGAGGGTACGAGTTTTGATTTATTTTCGTTTACTGTGTACCCTAGACCTGTTAGTAATCTTTTTACAAATGCCAGATGCTATATATAGTAGAATGTCCTTGTTCTCTGCTTGAATACGGCAGTCATACAAGTAAGGATATATTTGTATTCCTCTTTGTCTGCAAAATGCAATTACTAGTGCCAGGCATTTTGTGAAGACCCTGGGCGCAGTAGATAAGCCAAAGGGCAGTGCAGAGAATTGGTAGTGCATTGAGCCAGCTATAAATCAGAGGTATCTTCTGCATGATTGTCTGACTGGGACATGCAGGTATGCCTCTTTTAGATCTAAAGTCACAAGCCAAGCCTTCTTGCCCAGCATGGGCAGAAGCTGCTGCAGAGTTAACATTTTGAATTTTGGGATATCCAGGAATGTGTTTAAGATAGACAGATCCAGTATTGGTCTCCAGGCTTTGTCCTTTCTGGGTACCAAGAATAGCCTTGAGTAAAATCCTTGTCCCTGCTCTTGTTGTGGTACTTGCTGAATGGCTCTCATGTCCATGAAGGATGAAACTTGTTTTTGTGCCTCTGCCCATTGATTGCATGACAAGTCTGGCATACCGTTTGGCCTTGGCAGGGTGTGAAAGTGGAACCTGTAGCCTTGAGATACGATGTTTAAGACCCATCTGTCCTGGGTGATCATATGCCAATTTTGTGAAAAAAGTGCTAGTTTCCCCCCCCAAAGGAGCTGCCAGAAGATAAGTGCTTGGTGCTGGCAGGGGAAAGTCATTGAGACTGTTTCCTGTATGGCTGTGATTTTTTCTCTTCGCTTTTGGAGGTAGAAGCACCCCATTGTTTAGACCTGTATGAGCCTTGGGGCTGTGATCTGCCTCTGGGGCATCTGTATCTGCCTCTTTGAGGCCTGTCCGACACTGGAAAGGACCAATTCTTTGTAGGCAAGTTCCTGCTAAATCTGGGAGGCTGTACCTGTAAAAAATCCTTCACTGTTTGCATAGATTTAGCTTTGTCCTCCATTTTCTTTAACACTTCTTCTGCTTTAACACCAAACAAGGTATCATGTTGTAATGGAGCATCTAAGAGTTTTGCTTTAAAAAAATCGGGCAGATTCTGTTCTTTTAACCAAGCATGCCTCCTAATGAAAGAACCCGTAACTGCGGCCCTGCAGGAGACCTCTAGAGAATCAAAACCACATTGCAAAGTATGCTTTCCCACTTGTTCAACTGCATGCAATAAATCCTGCATTTCTTTGTTTTCTGCACATTCTGAATTTGTCAACATTTTCTGTTTAAGCAATGACATAAGATATTGCTGATATTTAAGCATATGAAACTGACAATTTAAAGCTCTTATAGCCAAGGTAGCAGAAGTAAAAAATGTTTTCCCCCATCTGTCCAGGGCCCTTGAATCCCTATCAGAGTGGATAGGGGTTTTTTGCAGTGGAAGCCTTGACCCCCTTGTGACCCAGAGAAATAGTTTCTGGGTCAGCAGCAGGGTTTTTGTAAAGAAATTTATGTGAATCAGGAACCCTGTAGTATCTGTCTGGCTTAACATGAGTTGGTGGTAAAGAGTCAGGAGACAGACTCTGAAAATACATCATCTACAATGTCTAAAACAGGAGGAATGGCAAGGGGCCTGTGCTGAGGTAATAAAAGGAAGTCTTTGAGCCTTTTCTTGGATTCTGAATAATCTTGGCTCTCCCAGTGGAAATGCTCCCTCATAGTATGCAGGGTCTCCCCAAAAGAATAATCCTCAGGAGGAGAGGCTGAAGGGATAGATTATTCAGCATCAGAATCCTCATAGGGAGAAAGGGAATATTCCTGTTCAGAAGAAGAATCAGATGGAAACCTGATCTGAAGATTCATATTCCATCTCTTGCCTAGGCCTCTTATCAGGAGGGGGATGGGAACCCCTGATCAAAGTAATTAGGTCTTCGGCCATTTTAAGCATCTGTTTTTTAGGCATGAAGACCTGTACTGAAGAATGCTGTACTTGTTTCTTTGCCTTTAGAACTGCTTTAGTCTTTGCCTTTGAAGCTGAAGTTGGTTTTACATATAACTGTGTAGGTCTGAAAACACCCTCAGAAGCCGATGCCTGCTCAGCGGCTCTGGACCCATCTGAGGAAATAGTTTCCGAGTGTCCAATACCTTGAGTTTCCAGTGGCCTAGTCAGCTCCATGTGGGAGTTGAAAGCGACCTGTGGCTCTGAGGTAGCAGACGTCAGGGGCTGCGAAAGCGCCTCACTGAGAACCGGCGATCTGGTGACAGGCCTAACAGAAGCCTCGTCGTCAGTTTTGGACCTTGGATGCTTGTCCTTTTCTTTTTCTTTGCGCTTTTTATAAACTCCGGTCATTGGCTGTTCCGACGGCATTATATAATTGAATCTTCTGCCAAAGTAATTTAATGCAAAATCGTACCGACGCTTAATAGTGCGTTGGTTAAATCTAGCACAAAACTGACAACTAGCAATGTCGTGGTCAGGGCCTAGGCAAGAAATACAGTAAGAATGAAAATCTTTATCAGGTATTTTCTTCCCACAAGAAATACAATTATTAACTTTTTCTGACATCGGTCTGGAGCAAGAAAAAAGTTTCCCCAATGGGGTACTTAGCTTTAATGAAGACTTCGGATCTGAAATTCGAATTTGAAAATATCAGGAGTCGGCCGACCGGCACTTGCGAACTGCTTTTGCTTCGGGCACTGTGCAGCAAGAAAGACTGAAGAAAATGGCATTGGCTGCATCTTTTATACCCCTGGCACACTGACATCAGGGAGGAAGCGACAGCAACCGACGCCGGACATAGACTTTGGAACTCGGGCCGACTCCGGGTAGCCTGCCAGCAGGATAACCTAATTGTAATGACTCCAACAGTAAACACGAAGAACATCTCCGCACAAAAGGCACACCAGCTGATAATAGAACCAGAGAACCTCTTGCTGTGAGGTGACAACATTAACCGCTCCACCACCAGGGAAACTTCATAAGGAAATAAATGTAATTCTGGGTAGAAGAGGCATATAAACCTGACACAGTCTTACCAAAATGCTCCTATAGTTAAGATAATAATTGACAGCAGCAAAGAAACTGACAGGGAAGGTCCCACAGTTAAGGGTACACTAAGATAAATAGGTGTGTGTGTGTGTGTGTCTATATATATATATATATAGAGAGAGAGAGAGAGAGAGAGAGAAAGAGTGGCATACAGTCAGACAAGCATGGTGACAGAGACAGAAGAATCTTAAACAGAAGAAAATGGAAAAAGGAACCTGAGTAGAATCATAAACTTCTCCCCACTGTATCAAAGCAAAGGGCCAGTCAGAAACAGTTGAAGGACTATTGAGGGTAAAGAATATAAAAATACCAAGGGAAAGAGAGATAATGGCCAGTACCTGGTGGAAGAAAATGATTTTAATGAGTTGACTATTACATGGAATGAGTTAGATGAAAGGGAACAATCATGTACCTGTATTTATAGGGGGAAGGCCATTATCTCCACTTCAAATCAGAATGAAGATGAAAAAAACATTAACTTTGTTAATGTTCAAATAAGCCATGTAAACTTTAATAAGGCCCAGCAGAAAAACAACAGACTGAGAAAGGATAGAGAGAGTAACTTGGCAGTTAGCCTGACTAAGGACAGAGAGAGTAAGCTAGCAATTAGCCTGAGTAAGGACAGAGAGAATAGAGAGAGAGTAAGCCAGCAGTTAGCCTGAGTAAGGACAGAGAGAATATAGAGAGAGTAAGCTCTCTATATGCCCATGCCCATGGAACATGAACAAACTGCACCTGAAACCATGTCCATGGAACGTGGGCAACCTGCACCTGAAACCATGCCCATGGTACATGAACAAACTGCAAATGAAACCATGCCCATGGAACATGAACAAATTGCAGTTTAAACCATGCCCATGAAACCCAAACAAATTGCAGCTGAAACCATGCCCATGAAACATGAACAAACTGCAGTTTAAACCATGCCCATGGAACCCCAAAAAACTGCACCTGAAGCCATGCCCATGGAACATCAACAAACTGTACCTGAAACTATGCCCATGGAACATGAACAATCCTGAAACCATGCACATGGAACATGAACAAACTGCATCTGAAACCATGCCCATGGAACATAAACAAACTGCACCTGAAACCATGCCCATGGTACATGAACAAACTGCAAATGAAACCATGCCCATGGAACATGAACAAATTGCAGTTTAAACCATGCCCATGAAACCCAAACAAATTGTAGCTGAAACCATGCCCATGAAACATGAACAAACTGCAGTTTAAAGCAAGACCATGGAACCCCAAAAAACTGCACCTGAAACCATGCCCATGGAACATCAACAAACTGTACCTGAAACTATGCCCATGGAACATGAACAAACTGCACTTGAAAGAATGCCTATGGAACCCAAACAAACTTCACTTGAAACCATGCCCATGGAACATGAACAAACTGCACCTAAAGCCATGTCCATAGAACCCAAACAAACTGCACCTGAAACCATACCTATGGAACATGAATAAACTGCCCCTAAAACCATGCCCACGGAACCCAGACAAACTTCACCTGAAGTCATGCCCATCAAACATAATCAAACTGCAACTGAAACCATGCCAACTGAATCTGAACAAACTGCACCTGAAACCGTGTCCATGGAATGTGATAAAACTGCACCTGAAACTATGTCCACGGAACACAAACAAACTACACTGGAAACTATGTCATGGAAGCCAAACAAACTCCACCTGAAACCATGTCCAAAGAACACAAACAAACTGCACTTGAAACTATGTCCATGGAACCCAAACAAACTGTACCTGAAACCGTTCCCATGGAACATGAACAAACTGCACCTGAAACCATGTCCATGGAACCCAAACAAACTGTACCTGAAACTATGCCCATGGAATATGAAAAAACCACACCAGAAACCAAGTCCATGGAACCCAAACAAACTGCACCTTAAACCATGCCCATGGAACGAGAACAAACTGCACCTGAAACCATGTCCATGGACCCCAAACAAACTGCAACTGAAACCATGCCCATGGACCATGAACAAACTGCAGTTTAAACCATGCCCATGGAACATGAACAAACTGCAACTTAAACCATGCCCATGGAACATGAAAAAACTGCACCTGAAACAATGCCCATGGAATCTAAGCAAACTTCAACTGAAAGCATGCCTGTAGTACGTGAACAAACTGCACCTGAAACCATGCCCATGGAACCCAAACAAACTTCACCTGAAACCATGCCCATGGAACATGAACAAACGGCACCTGAAACCATGCCCATGGAACCTAAAAAGACTTCATCTGAAACTATGCCCATGGCACATGAACAAACTGCACCTGAAACCATGTCCATGGAACCCAAATAAACTTCACCTGAAACCATGCCCATCGAACATGAACAAACAGCATCTGAAACCATGCCCATGGAACCTAAAAAGACTTCACCTGAAACTATGCCCATGGAACATGAACAAACTGCACCTGAAGCCATGTCCATAGAATCCAAGAAACCATGCCCATGGAACCTAAAAAGACTTCACCTGAAACTATGCCCATGGAACATGAACAAACTGCACCTGAAGCCATGTCCATAGAATCCAACCAAACTGCTCCTGAAACCATGCCCATGGCACATGAACAAACTGCACCTGAAACCATGTCCATGGAACCCAAATAAACTTCACCTGAAACCATGCCCATCGAACATGAACAAACAGCATCTGAAACCATGCCCATGGAACCTAAAAAAACTTCACCTGAAACTATGCCCATGGAACATGAACAAACTGCACCTGAAGCCATGTCCATAGAATCCAACTAAACTGCTCCTGAAACCATGCACATGGAACATGAACAAACTGCATCTGAAACCATGCCCATGGAACATGAACAAAGTGAAAGTGAAACCATGCCCATGGAAAATGAACAAACTGCAACTGAAACTATGCCCATGGAATGTGAACAAACTGTAGTTTAAACCATGCCCATAGAACCTAAACAAACTGCACCTAAAACCATGCCCATGGAACATGAACAAACTGTACTTCAAACCATACCCATGGAATGTGAACAAACTGCACCTGAAACCATGGCCATGGAACATGACCAAACTGCAACTGAAACAATGCCCATGGAAAGTGAATCAACTGCAACTGAAACTATGCCCATGGAATGTAAACAAACTGCAGTTTAAACCATTCCCATGGAAACCAAAAAAACTGCACCTGAAACTATGCCCATGTAACATGAACAAACTGCACCTAAAACCATGCCCAAAAAACCCAAACAAACTGCACTTTAAACCTTGCCCATGGAACATGAACAAACTGCACCTGAAACCATGCCCATTGAACATGAACAACTTGCACTTGAAACCATGCCCACGGAATGTGAACAACCTACACCTGAAACTATGCCCATGGAACATGAACAAACTGCACCTGAAACCTTGCCCATGGAACATGAACAAACTGCATTTTAAATCATGCCCATGGAACCCAAACAAACTTCAACTGAAACCATACCTATGGAACATGAACAAACTGTATCTGAAACCATGCCTATGGAACCCAAACAAACTTCACCTGAATCCATGCCCATGGAACATGAACAAATGGCACCTGAAACCATGCCCATGGAACCTAATCAAACTTCACCTGAAACCATGCCCATGGAACATGAACAAACTGCACCTGAAGCCATGTCCATAGAACGCAAACAAATTGCACCTGAAACTATGCCCATGGAACATGAATAAACTTCACCTGAAACGATGCCCATGGAATGTGGACAACTTGCACCTGAAACTATGTCCATGGAACCCAAAAAAACTGCACTTGAAACTAAGTCATGGAAGCCAAACAAACTGCAACTGAAACTATGTCATGGAACCCAAACAAACTGCATTTGAACCTATGTCCATGGAACCCAAACATACTGTACCTGAAACTATTCCCATGGAACATGAACAAACTGCACCTCAAACCATGCCCATGGAACATGAAAAAAAGTACAGTTGTGTGTACACTTACCATAAATGTAGAAGTTTGAGTGCATTCACTGTTGCAGTCATTACATTTGGGGGTAATCTGCTGGCAGGTTGCTCTCAGTCGGCCTGATTAACAAAGTCTTGGGTCCTGCGTCGGTTGCTGTCCCTTCTTCCATGACATCAGGTCATCAGGGGTATAAAACATGCAGCTGATGCGATTACATCAGTTTTTCTTGCCCCAGATGTCAGGTACCCTCTAAATGGGGGGGCCAAGCATTTAAGTAATTATAAACACAAAAATATATACCTCCAAACAAAAGCAAATACACCAAAAAGGCTTTTAAACATAGCAAAGCTGAGTAGAGATATAGTAAGAGAAAAAACAGAGAGTTGGAGGGAAGGTAACCCGGACTGCAACAGTGAATACACTCGAACATCTACATTTATGGTAAGTGTACACAACTGTACTATGTTCTTCGTGTTTCACTGTTGCAGTCTCATTACATTTGGGTAGATTACCAAAGCTATGGTTGGGAGGATGGATTTATACAGCATTTGGACCAGCTATAAGGCCCTGCAGGACAGCAGTGGCAAAGCCAGCTCTGGATTTAGAGAAGAAAGGTAAATGGTAATGTTTGGTGAACGTATGAACTGAGCTCCAGGTAGCAGCTTCTAGAATGTCTCTGGTAAGAACACCTCTGAGAAAGGCTGTAGAAGTAGATGCAGCCCTGGTGGAATGAGATCTGATCCCTGGGGGATAGTTTTACCATGGTGCATATAGCAAAAACAAATACAATGGCTTATCCATTTGGAAATAGTCTGCTTTGAAATAGCCTTTCCCTCTGCCCCTGCAGCAAATGCCACCAGTAGTTGGCTGGATTTTCTTATAGATTTTGTCCTGTTTAAATAAAATCTAAGTTGTCTGTGCACATCCAATGAATGCAGATAGGAGGTTCTGTGTCGTAATGAGCTGAAATGGCTGAGGCATGGATTTTTAAGGAAGAAAATGACATGCCCTTGTGAAGCATCTCAGTTAAGTATTGTAAAATCTGAGGAATATTGGGCACTGCTGTGCTCATCCCTTGTGATTGATTCCAGGCGCAGAATCTTTTCCATTTGTCAGCATAAGATTTTCTAGTACTATGCCTTCTTGCCTCCAAAATGACATCCATCACAGGCTCACTGAGGGATGCCAAGGGTGAATATAGTGGATTAGCCACACTGCAAGATTGAAAGTTTGGAACTGAGTGTGCAGAATTTGGTTGTTCTGCTGAAACAGTAAGTAGGGTGTCTGAGGCAGGTGCCACAGAGGAAGGTGTGACACATTGCGCAGGAGTGGGTACCAGTGTTGGCGAGGCCAGTCTGGGGCAATCAAAATAATTCACATTCCAAATACTCCTAATCTTATAACCTCACGCTCAAAAAAACACTTTAATCCTGACAGTTTTATAAACGAACTAAAAGCATGTAATTGGTCACCACTAACATATCTGGAACTTAATGAGGCTGTAACCTACTTTAATACTAACTTTATTCAAATACTAAATCACCATTCTCCATACCGCTCCATTAGAATAAGAACCAAATCTGCCCCATGGCTAACTAAACAAACTAGGCAGAAAATGCTACTTAGAAACAAAATTTGGGCTAAATGGAGAACTACCAAATGCCCATCTGATCACCTTCTCTTCAAACAATTAAGAAATGCTACCAAGAGAGATACCCTTAGGGATAAAAAAGACTTCTACCTAAACCTCCAACAAACTTCACAACATACACCAAAAAAATTTTGGTCAGGAATTAATAAACTTCTTCAGCCAGGAAACACTACTACTCCCACCCCTGCAGGTTTCAACCAAAATAATTCCAACCTAATCCCTGATGCCTTTAATAAATACTTTACAGAAGCCATTCAATCTCTAGCAAACTCTCTACCACCTTTACCTGCTTCACAATTGAATACCTCTAATACTTCTTCCCCAACCTTTCATATACACCCTGTTCCAACATCTCTTATTTACAAACTTCTTACTAAACTAAAACCTTGTACCCCATCAGCTGACCATCTCCCATCGGAATACCTACAAATTGCTGCACAAGCCATTGACTACCCCATATCTATCCTGATTAACAGAACCATCACTGAAGGCAAAATCCCTACCATATGGAAAATATCACACATTATCCCTCTATGCTAAGGTGGAACTTCAATTGACCTCTCTAACTACCGACCTATTGCCTTACTCTCCCCATTAGCCAAAATAATGGAAAAATGTATTCACAAACAAATACTTAACCACCTTCTACAAAACAACCTACTAGCCAACTGCCAACATGGCTTTAGACCATTTCATAGTACTACTACTGCTCTTCTCTCCTTCACTGACACTATAAACAAAAACCGCAATAATAACTCCTTTTCCTCTGCACTATTCTTAGACCTGTCAAAAGCCTTTGATATGGTTAATCATACCCTACTTCTTGGAAAACTAAAGCACCTTTCTCTCGACCTACAAGCATTACAATGGTTCAGATGTTATCTTCAAAATAGACAGCAAGCTGTACTCTGGGATAACAATTTGTCTTCCTTACTTCCTGTTAATATTGGAGTCCCTCAAGGCTCGATCTTAGGTCCACTTCTTTTTTCCATATTTATTAACGATCTCCACTTGAACATACCCCACGCCACTTGCATCCAATATGTAGATGACTCTACCTTAATCTGTATTACCAATAATATACCCTCACTCCAATCCCTAACCCAAACTGTATTCCAAAAAGTAGAAAACTGGTTCATGCAACATCGTCTTCTCCTGAATCCAAAAAAAACAAAACTACTACTTTTTACACCAACTCATAAGTCACCCACTCCATTCTTCTATATAACCTCCAATAATGCTACTAATATAGCACCAGATACTACCACCCGCCTACTAGGTGTCACAATCGACAATCATCTTAACTTTGATGACCATATTAACTCCACCATAAAGACTGTTAACAAAAAACTTGGTACCCTCTACAGAATCAAACCCTTCCTTACACCCTCAGCCAGGCAAACTATTGCACAAACTCACCTCATTTCTACCCTTTTCTATGCCTCTGCTATATATACCAACCTTTCAAAAAACAACATCTCCAAACTATCTACCTGCTATAATAGTATTGCTAGATTCATCACATGCTCTCCCTTTAAAACCCACCACTGCCTTAACCTTAAACAACTAGGATGGTTAGAATTACAGAACCATATACTCTGTCAACAGTTACTTATGACACAAAAGATCCTATACCACCCTAACAATACCCCATCCTCTCTAATCTGATCTCTCCATATAAAAACCTGGCTACACTACGTTCTGCAAATAAACTACTTGTCTCCTTAACTAAATCAAACAACAAAGCTGGTGACTCTCTTTTCTCAAACACTATAGGAAAAATGGAATCAGCTCCTCCTGAACTATCTACCTAGCATCTGCTTCTCAATTCAAAAAGCAAATAAAAGAACATCTAAAACTAAGTGGCTCTGTCCTTGTGCTAACCCAGACTGAAACTTGTATTTCACTCTACTCCAACCCTACCCCTCCTCTTGCCTCCAAAACTTATTTCTCTCCTCTTGTTTTATTCTTAGTAATTTGATAGGATTTGGGAACTTTGTTCTTTCTGCAATTGCCCTGGTGCTGTCTAGTGCATTTGCTTGTTTATGTCTGGTCTAGCTTTTGCCTAAATGTTTTCTAGTCACTGTTTGTTAGTCCCATTTGCTTTTCTCATTTTACCTATGTTACTATGGTACTGTTGCTTTATTACTCTATTTTACTTATTTGCTTTTGTTATATTGTTATTCTTATGCTTGGAGCTTTTCTCCCCGGGCCTCTACTGAAAATGGACATGTATCCAGTTAGACTAGCCCGGTCAACAAATGTAAAATAAAAAATAAAAATTTGTCCTGTTTGACTTTTAATAGGACTTTGGAGAGCAGAGGCAGAAAGGGAAAAGCATAGACTGAAAGATTTTTCCAGCTGAATGATAAAGCATCCCCTTCCAGGCTTTTCTGTGATGTGTTCTTGTGCAGAATTTGTCCAACTGATAGTTGTGGGGTGAGGCAAAAAGATCTATGTCCGGACTCCCCCATTTGCATGTCAACATGTTGAAAATCCATGGTTTCAGTTTCCATTTGTGTGGGTCCATGAGGTTTCTGCTTAGTTCGTCTGCCAGAGTATTCAGTTTTCCTAGCAGGAATTGAGCTTGTAGCTGTATTTGATAGGTCAAAGCCGTTTTCCACAATGCCATGGCTAGTCTGTAAAGGGGGTAAAAGTGCATACCCCCCCTGCTTGTTTATGTACCACATGACTGTGGTATTGTCTGTCTTTATCATTAGTTGTCCTGGACGAAGATAGTCCTTGAAGGCTGTCAGTGCATTCTGTACAGCTAGCATCTCTTTCTGATTGATATGAAGGTGCATTTGATTTGAGCTCCATTTGCCCCGAATGCACTTCCCTGCCAGATGAGCCCTCCCAAGCATAGTCTGATGCATCTGTAGTTAGGGTTTGGGCGGCAGGGGGTGGGGTGAATGGCAGCCCTTTGTTTTGATGGCAAGCCTCTGTCCACCATAGGAACTCTAGCTGTAGGCAAGGTATGATTGGAATCATTATTTCTAGGCTGTGACAATGTTGACTCCATAAACCTTTTAAGTACCACTGAAGTTTCCTCATATGCAGTCTTGCATATGGAATTAGAAGAACGCAGGAGGCCATGAACCCCAAGGCTTGCAGAATTTGTCTTACAGATAGCAAGGTTTTTGTGGCCACCTGTTTGAAGTAAGTCACCAAATGAATTTGCTTTTCTGGCATTAGGTAAGTCATCTGGGCAGTTGCATTCAAGCTTTCACCCAGGAATGTAATTTTTTGAGAGGGTACCAGTTGTGATTTCTTTTCATTTATGATGTACCCTAGACAAGTTAGAACCCTTTTCACAAATGCCAGATGTTTTAGAAGAATGTCCTTGTTTTCTGCCTGAATTAGACAATCGTCCAGGTATGGATATATCTGCATATTTCTTAGTCTGCAGAATGCAATTACTGGAGCCAGGCACTTTGTAAATACCCTGGGCACAGTAGATAAGCCAAAGGGTAGTGCAGAGAACTGAATGCATGCAGCCTGCTTTGAAGCGTAGGTATCTTCTGCATGATTCCCTGATTGGGATATACAGGTGAGCCTCTTTTAAATCTGGAGTTGCCAGCCAGGCATCCTTACCTAGCATAGGAAGTAACTGGTGAAGAGTCACAGCAGCTTGAATTTTGGAATGTCCAGAAATGAGTTTAGAGTAGATAAGTCCAGAACTGGACGCCAAGATTTGTCTTTTCTGGGTACCAGGAAAAGTCTTTAATAGAAACCTTGTCCCTTTTCCTCTTCTGGTACTGGTTGAATAGCCCTCATATTCATGAGGGGCAGTACTTGTTTCTGGTCCTTTGCCCACTGATTTGAGGGCAGGTCTGGCCATCAGTTTAGGATTGGCAATGTGTGGAAATGAAATACTATATTTAAAACCCATTTGTCCTGGGTTATAAGTTGCCAGTTTCTTGCATGAAGTGCCAGTTTTCTCCTCAAAGGGGCAGCTAAAAGATAAGTGCTTGGTAAGTGTAAAGGGAAGTTATTGAGACTGTTTACCATAGGGAGGTGCCTTGTTGCTTCCAGATTTGGAGGAGGGGACACCCCATTGTTTTGTTCTAAACGTCCCTTGTGACTGAAACCTGGAGCCTTTGGAATGCCTGTGTTTGGTTTGAGTGGCTCTTGTTGGAACTGGAAAGAGGTTGCACTTGTAGGAAATCTTTCACAGTTTGCATAGATTTAGCTTTATCTTCCATCTTTTTTAGAACTTCTTCAGCCTTATTGCCAAAGAGACGGTCCTGTTTTAAAGGAGCATCTAACAATTTTGCTTTGTCATGATCAGGCAGAGTTTGCTCTTTGAGCCAAGTGTGCCTTCTAAGCACAGACCCAGTTACAGCAGCCCTGCAGGAGGCCTCCAAAGAACCAAAACCACATTCCAAGGTATGTTTTCCAACTTGTTCAGCTGAATGCAATAGATCCTGTAAATCTTTATTTTCCACACAGTCAGAAATTAACATCATTTTTGTTTAAGCAGTCCCATGATATGCTGTTCATATTTAAGAATATGAAATTGACAGTTTAAAGCCCTGATTGCTAAGGTTGCAAAAGTATAAACCTTCTAAACCGTCTAGCGCCCTGGAATCTCTATCAGAAGGGGTAGGATTTTTTGTAGTAGAGGCCTTGATGCCCTTAAGACCCTGAGAAATGGTTTCTGGATCTGCAGTAGGATTTTTGAAAAGGAATTTGTGGGAGTCAGGAACCCTGTAGTATCTGTCTGGTTTACAAGAGCCAGAAGCAGGGAATCAGGAGCCATACTAGATTCTGTAAAAACATCATTAACTATGTCTAAAACAGGAGGTATAGCCAAAGGCCTATGCTGTGGGAGAAGAAGAAAATCCCGAAGTCTCTTTTTAGATTCAGAGAAGTCCTGACTTTCCCAGTGGAAGTGTTCCCTAAAACTATGTAAAGTTTCCCCAAAACAGAAATGCTCAGGGGGAGAAGCAGATGAAATGGAGTCTTCTGCGTCAGAGTCCTCATAAATAGGTATAGACACATCCTGTTCATTAGAAGAGTCAGAAGAAATAGAATCCTGTTCAGAAGATTCATAATCAATATCTTGCCTAGGCCTCTTAGAAGGGGGGGGGGTGTTGACTACCCCTGATCAGAGTAATTAAATCTTCAGCCATTTTGATCATTTGCTTTTTAGGCATGGGGCCTGCACATGTGAACCAGGTGTTGTTTTTTTAGACATAGTTTTAGTTTTTGGACTTTGTTTTGAAGAAGGCATCGGTCTAATATATAAATCTGTAGGGCTGAAAACACCCTCAGAAGCCAGTGCCTGCACAGTGGCTCTGGACCCATCTAAGGTAGAGACATCCACGGGTTCCATAATCGAATCCTCTCGTAGCATACCAGACTCCAAATGGGTCTCAGTAGAGGCCTGTGAATCAAAGGTAGTGGGTATCAGGGGCTGCAAAAGCACCTCACTGAGTACCGGCGAACCGATGACTGGCTTAGGAGAAGCGCCGTTGTCAGTTTTGGACCTTGACAGACTGTCTCTGTCTTTGTCTTTGTGTTTTTTAGGAACTCCAGTAGGCAGATTGCTAACTGATGACATTTCTGGATAATTAAAGCATGAGCCAAATTATTTTGAAGCAAAAATATACCGACGTTTAATAGTGCATTGATTAAATTTAGCACAAAACCAACAGCAAGGTATGTTGTGGTCAGGGCCTAGGCAAAGAATACAGTACAAATGAAAATTTTTATGAGGTATTTGCTTCCCACAAGTAATGCAATTATTAACTTTTACTGACATCGGAAGGAGCAAGAAAAAGTTTCCCCAACGGGGTACTTAGCTTTATAGTTGAAGACTTCGGTTCTGAAACTTGAAAACGAAAATTTCAGGAGTTGGCCGACTGGCACTTGCAAACTGCTTCTGCTTTGGGCACCACGCAGCAAGAAAGACTGATGTAATGGCATCAGCTGCATGTTTTATACCCTCGATGACCTGATGTCATGGAAGAAGGGACAGCAACCGACGCAGGACCCAAGACTTTGTTAATCAGGCCGACTGAGGGTAAACTGCCAGCAGATTACCTCCAAATGTAATGACTGCAACAGTGAAACACGAAGAACATCTGCACCTGAAACCATGCCCATGGAACATGAAGAAACTGCAACTGAAACCATGCCCAAGGAATATGAACAAACTGCAGTTTAAACCATGCCCACGGAACCAAAAAACTGTACCTGAAACCATGCCCATGGAACCCAAACAAACTGCACCTGAAACCATACCCATGGAACATGAACATACTGCACCTAAAACCATGTCCATAGAACCCAAACAAACTGCACCTGAAACCATGCCCATGAAACCCAAACAAACTTCACCAGAAACCATGCCCATGGAATATGAACAAACTGCAACTGAAATCATGCCCATAAAACCCAAACAAACTACACCTGAAACTATGCCCATGGAACATGAACAAACTGCAACTGAAACCATGACCATGGAACATGAACAAACTGCAGTTTAAACCATGCCCATGGAACCCAAACAAAGTGTACCTGAAACCATGCTCATGGAACAAGAACAAACTGCACCTAAAACCATGCCCATAAAACCCAAACAAACTACACCTGAAATCATGCCCATGGAACATGAACAAACTGCAACTGAAACCATGCCTACTGAATGTGAACAAACGACACCTGAAACCATGTCCATGGAACACAAACAAACTGTACCTGAAACTATGTCATGGAATCCAAACAAACTGCACCTGAAACCATGTCCATGGAACCCAAACAAACTGTCCTTGAAACTATTTCTATGGAACCCAAAAAAAACTGTACCTGAAACCATGCCCATGGAATATGAACAAACTACACCTGAAATCATGCCCATGGAACATGAACAAACTGCAACTGAAACCATGCCCATGTAACATGAACAAACTGCAGTTTAAACCATGCCCATGGAACCCAAACAAAGTGTACCTGAAACCATGTTCATGGAACATGAACAAACTGCACCTGAAACCATGAACATGGAACATGAACAAACTGCACCTGAAACCATGCCCATGAAACCCAAACAAACTTAACCTGAAACCATGTCCATCGAACATGAACAAACTGCAAGTGAAACCATGCCTACTGCATGTGAACAAACTGCACCTGAAATCATGTCCATGGAACGTGAACAAACTGCACCTGAAACTATGTCCATGGAACCCAAACAAACTGCACTTGAAACTATGTCATGGAAGCCAAACAAACTGCACCTAAAACCATGTCCATAGAACCCAAACAAACTGCACTTAAAACTATGTCCATGGAACCCAAACAAACTGTACCTGAAACCGTTCCCATGGAACATGAACAAACTGCACCTGAAACCATGTCCATAGAACCCAAACAAACTGTACCTGAAACCATGCCCATGGAACATGATGCTCTGTTACTGTCTGTTACTGAGTCAGTCTGTTAACCCTGTTTTTTGTCATAATGCTGTTACTGAGTTAACTAAAAGCACCATTTTTGTATAATGAAAGGATTCCAAGAGCGCAATACAGATGTAAGCATAAACAACTGCTGCATGGAAAACTGATATACTTTGTGTAACTGGGGACAAAAGGTTGTATCTTATAACCCAACCTAAAATGAAAACTTTTCTATGGAAAGGGTTATATACAAGAGCTTTAATGCCTAAGTTAACTTATTCGATAACTGGCCAAGACTTCCAAATAAATGAAATACAATTTTCTAATAATGAAAGACATAGTTCAAAGAACTATGGAATATGTGTGTGTGTCTGTGGGGTTCAACCAGAAAATTTATTTGTGAGTGGTACATGGACTCAGAAATGAAAAAGGTGCAAAACTTGAAACTTCATAAGGAGCAAAAATGTGATTCTGAGTAGAAGAGGATATAAAGCTGACACAGTCTTACCAAAATGCTCCTATAGTTAAGATAATTTTTATTTATTTAACATTTGTTGACCGGGAATGTCCGACTAGGTTCCACAGATGTGTGTGTGTGTGTGTGTGTGTGTGAGAAATGCTCCAGATGCATGTCTTTGGAATGTGGGAGGAAACCGTGTGTGTGTGGAAACTGTGTGAACACAGGAGAACATGTGTGACTCCACACAGAAGGCACCCCAGCCGAGAATTGAACCAGAGAACCTCTTGCTGGGAGGTGACAACGTTAACCGCTGCACCACTGTGCCGCCCAATAATAATTAACACCAGCAAAGAAACTGACAAGGGAGAGTCCCACAGTTGTGTGTGTGTGTGTGTGTGTGTGTGTGTGTGTGTGTGTGTGTGTGTGTGTGTGTGTGTGTGTGTGTGTATGCATGTGTGTGTGTGTGTATATATATATATATATATAGAGAGAGCGAGAGAGAGAAAGAGAGAGTGGCATACAGGCAGAGAAGCACCGGGACAGAGACAGAAGAATCTTATACAGAAGTAAAATGGGAAAAGGAACCTGAGTAGAATCATAAACTTCTCCCCACTGTATCAAAGCAAAGGGCCAGTCAGAAACAGTTGAAGGACTCTTGAGGGTAAAGAATATAAAAATACCAAGGGAAAGAGAGATAATGGCCAGTACCTGGTGGAAGAAAATGATTTTAATGAGTTGACTATTACATAGAATGAGTTAGATGAAAGGGAAAAATCATGTACCTGTATTTATAGGGGGAAGGTCATTATCTCCACTTCAAATCAGAATGAAGATGAAAAAAACATTAACTTTGTTAATGTTCAAATAAGCCATGTAAACTTTAATAAGGCCCAGCAGAAAAACAACAGACCGAGAAAGGATAGACAGAGTAAACCAAAGCAGAAATGTGGTGTGTGTGAACTGGTCAACCCAAAGGCAATGCAATCCAATAAAACAGAAAAGAGCGACCAGACCACAGCTAGTAAAATCAAGCCAACTTTTATTCCAAAAGAATACAAATGGTGAGCGCTTTCGCAGTGAATAACTGCTTCATCAGACAACTTCCTCATTTTACTCTTCAGTTTAAAAATGCATACAGACCAATCAGGGGTCAGTAAAAGTCAGTAAGACATCCAATAAAAACTCATTATCACATAACCAACTAGTAAGCTGCCTGTGTCAAATATATATGAAATATACACAAAAATATATATACACATAAAAACATGCATAAATGTATCTTCATATGTCATGTGGTATTAAAATATATAGTAAACACCTATTTTCCTGAGGGGTCTCTTGTCTAACATGGGTTCAATAGAAAATGTATCATTCAACCCTTTCCCCATAGTGGCTCTCATTCTTATAATCCATTCTAATTCTTTGCACTCTACTTTATTCCTCACCGCACCCCCTCTATTTCCAGTCCATACTTTCTCTATGACCAGAAATTTAAATGTATGTGATGCATCCATATCTATCACATGTCTAACAAGGGCATTAGTATCTGCTCTCCTGCGAATGTCATAAAGGTGTTCCCTAATGCAGTCGCGTAATCTACATGTAGTCATACCTATATAGAAAGATGAGCACAATTCACAATATGCCAAATATACTATGTTATCTGTGTTGCAATCTCCTTTAAAATTAAATGTCAAAACCTTCCCAGTATCTGGATGTAGGAAGCTCCCCTTGCTGTCCACTGCTTCACAGAAATTGCACTTCCCACATGGTATAGTACCATGTATATGTTCAGTACTCCCAGTATGGTGCAAATCATGATGTCTCGGTCCACAAAGTAACCTTTTAAGTGATTTCTGATTTTTTAATGCAAAACTGTCATTCACACATAATATATTCCAATGTTTCCTATAAATCCCTTGTAGGAGGCTGATATTACTGGAATACATAACAGGTATTCTCAACACTTGACTCCTACTAGATTTTTGTTTGTCAGTATTTGTGTGATTAGAGAAATAGGGTTTGACTTCATTATTCCTAAGGGTCATCACCATGGACATGGTAGGGTCAACTTCTCCATCTTTATAACTTCTCTCTGTATACATTTCTTCCATAAATGTTCCATTTTCCACTGTCAGTCTAGATATCCTGAATGCCTGCCCCTTTACAACATTCCTGAACACATGGTTCAGATGCATACTGTGTCTATGAACATATGTGTTTCTACAACATTCTTTTCGGTAGACTTCAGTATAAAATTCCCTTGTACCTTTCCTTTTAATATTAATGTCCAGAAACTCCATAGATGTATGTGAAGTTTTAAAAGTGAATTTTAAAAAGTCAGTACCGTTGTTGACATGAGTGAAGAAGTAATGAAAGGAATCTACCCCCCTGCCAAAGAAAAAAAGAGATCGTCTACAAATCTCCGATAGAAAATGACATGTTTACAAAGGTCATGTGTCAAAATATGGCGATGTTCCCATGTCCCCATTACAAGGTTGGCATAACTATTGGCACATGAAGTGCCCATAGCCATGCCATCCAACTGTCTATAGATACATTGCTCAAACAAAAATAAATTGTTTTCCAAGACAATTTCCATGAGAAAACAGAAAATCTATGGTAGCAGCATCATATGTGCCATCTTCCATTAGATATTGTTTCAAAAACTCTATACCAATCGCATTAGGGATCATAGTAAAGAGTGACTTGACATCCATAGTTACCAATAAGCATTCAGTCCCGAGCTGTTTCCCACAAAATCAAAAAGGTCTTCTAAAAACTGTTTTGTGTCTTTCAGAATATGCTTATTTAGAGCTAATACAGGTTTCATATGATGCTCTAGGTAAATAGAGATAGGTTCAGTACTCCATCCCTCACCAGCCACTATAAGTCTCATAGGTCGGCATGAGGGATGTTTATGGATTTTTGAGAGCCCTTGAATAATGGGTAAAGTAGGTTCCTTCACAATAAAATAATTATACAGATCAACATTGATGAGTCGACATTGTAAACACTCAATATATTATTGTAAATTCTGTTATTAAAGAAATTAACCTTTCCATCCAGTTAGCCTGACTAAGGACAGAGAGACTATACAGAGAGTAAGCTGGCAGTTAGCCTGAGTAAGGACAGAGAGAAAAGAGAGAGTAAGCTTGCAGTTAGCCTAAGGACAGAGAGAATATATAGACAGTAAGCTGGCAGTTAGCCTGAGTAAGGACAGATAGACTAGAGAGAGTAAGCTGGCAGTTAGCCTGAGTAAGGACAGAGAGACTATAGAGAGAGTAAGCTGGCAGTTAGCCTGAATAAGGACAGAGAGAATAGAGAGAGAGAGTAAGCTGGCAGTTAGCCTAAGGACAGAGAGAATATATAGACAGTAAGCTGGCAGTTAGCCTGAGTAAGGACAGAGAGAATATAGAGACAGTAAGCTGGCAGTTAGCCTAAGGACAGAGAGAATACAGAGAGAGTAAGCTGGCAGTTAGCCTAAGGACAGAGAGAATATATAGACAGTAAGCTGGCAGTTAGCCTGAGTAAGGACAGAGAGAATATAGAGACAGTAAGCTGGCAGTTAGCCTAAGGACAGAGAGAATACAGAGAGAGTAAGCTGGCAGTTAGCCTGAGTAAAGACAGAGAGACTATAGAGAGAGTAAGCTGGCAGTTAGCCTGAGTAAAGACAGAGAGACTATAGAGAGAGTAAGCTGGCAGTTAGCCTGAGTAAGGACAGGAAGAATCTAGAGAGAGTAAGCTGGCAGTTAGCCTGACTAAGGATAAAGAAACTATAGACAGAGTAAGCTAGCAGTTAGCCTGAGTAAGGACAGAAAGAATCTAGACAGAGTAAGCTAGCAGTTAGCCTGAGTAAGGATAGAGAGACTATAGAGAGAGTAAGCTGACAGCCTAAGTAAGGACCGAGAGAATATAGAAAGAGTAATCTGTCAGTTAGCTTAAGTAAGGACAGAGAGAATATAGAGAGAGTAAGCTGGCAGTTAGCCGGAGTAAGGACAGAAAGAATCTAGACAGAGTAAGCTAGCAGTTAGCCTGAGTAAGGATAGAGAGACTATAGAGAGAGTAAGCTGGCAATTAGCCTGAGTAAGAATAGAAAGACTATAGAAAGAGTAAGCTGACAGCCTAAGGACCGAGAGAATATAGAAAGAGTAATCTGTCAGTTAGCTTAAGTAAGGACAGAGAGAATATAGAAAGAGTAATCTGTCAGTTAGCCTGAGTAAGGACAGAGAGAATATACAGTGAGTAAGCTGTCAGTTAGCCTGAGTAAGGACAGAGAGAATATACAGTGAGTAAGCTGGCAGTTAGCCTGAGTAAGGACAGAGAGAATATACAGTGAGTAAGCTGGCAGTTAGCCGGAGTAAGGACAGAGAGAATATACAGTGAGTAAGCTGGCAGTTAGCCGGAGTAAGGACAGAGAGAATATACAGTGAGTAAGCTGGCAGTTAGCCAGAGTAAGGACAGAGAGAATATACAGTGAGTAAGCTGGCAGTTAGCCGGAGTAAGGACAGAGAGAATATACAGTGAGTAAGCTGTCAGTTAGCCTGAGTAAGGACAGAGAGAATATACAGTGAGTAAGCTGTCAGTTAGCCTGAGTAAGGACAGAGAGAATATACAGTGAGTAAGCTGGCAGTTAGCCTGAGTAAGGACAGAGAGAATATACAGTGAGTAAGCTGGCAGTTAGCGGAGTAAGGACAGAGAGAATATACAGTGAGTAAGCTGGCAGTTAGCCGGAGTAAGGACAGAGAGAATATACAGTGAGTAAGCTGGCAGTTAGCCGGAGTAAGGACAGAGAGAATATACAGTGAGTAAGCTGGCAGTTAGCCTGAGTAAGGACAGAGAGAATATACAGTGAGTAAGCTGGCAGTTAGCGGAGTAAGGACAGAGAGAATATACAGTGAGTAAGCTGGCAGTTAGCGGAGTAAGGACAGAGAGAATATACAGTGAGTAAGCTGGCAGTTAGCGGAGTAAGGACAGAGAGAATATACAGTGAGTAAGCTGGCAGTTAGCCTGAGTAAGGACAGAGAGAATATACAGTGAGTAAGCTGGCAGTTAGGAGTAAGGACAGAGAGAATATACAGTGAGTAAGCTGGCAGTTAGCCTGAGTAAGGACAGAGAGAATATACAGTGAGTAAGCTGTCAGTTAGCCTGAGTAAGGACAGAGAGAATATACAGAGAGTAAGCTGGCAGTTAGCCTGAGTAAGGACAGAGAGAAAATACAGTGAGTAAGCTGGCAGTTAGGAGTAAGGACAGAGAGAATATACAGTGAGTAAGCTGGCAGTTAGCGAGTAAGGACAGAGAGAATATACAGTGAGTAAGCTGTCAGTTAGCCTGAGTAAGGACAGAGAGAATATACAGTGAGTAAGCTGTCAGTTAGCCTGAGTAAGGACAGAGAGAATATACAGTGAGTAAGCTGGCAGTTAGCCTGAGTAAGGACAGAGAGAATATACAGTGAGTAAGCTGGCAGTTAGCCGGAGTAAGGACAGAGAGAATATACAGTGAGTAAGCTGGCAGTTAGGAGTAAGGACAGAGAGAATATACAGTGAGTAAGCTGGCAGTTAGCCTGAGTAAGGACAGAGAGAATATACAGTGAGTAAGCTGGCAGTTAGCCTGAGTAAGGACAGAGAGAATATACAGTGAGTAAGCTGGCAGTTAGGCGGAGTAAGGACAGAGAGAATATACAGTGAGTAAGCTGGCAGTTAGCGAGTAAGGACAGAGAGAATATCCAGTCAGTAAGCTGGCACTTAGCGGCAGTAAGGACAGAGAGAATATACAGTGAGTAAGCTGGCAGTTAGCCTGAGTAAGGACAGAGAGAATATACAGTGAGTAAGCTGGCAGTTAGCCGGAGTAAGGACAGAGAGAATATACAGTGAGTAAGCTGGCAGTTAGCCTGAGTAAGGACAGAGAGAATATACAGTGAGTAAGCTGTCAGTTAGCCTGAGTAAGGACAGAGAGAATATACAGAGAGTAAGCTGGCAGTTAGCCTGAGTAAGGACAGAGAGAATATACAGTGAGTAAGCTGTCAGTTAGCCTGAGTAAGGACAGAGAGAATATACAGTGAGTAAGCTGGCAGTTAGCCTGAGTAAGGACAGAGAGAATATACAGTGAGTAAGCTGGCAGTTAGCCGGAGTAAGGACAGAGAGAATATACAGTGAGTAAGCTGGCAGTTAGCGAGTAAGGACAGAGAGAATATACAGTGAGTAAGCTGGCAGTTAGCCGGAGTAAGGACAGAGAGAATATACAGTGAGTAAGCTGGCAGTTAGCCTGAGTAAGGACAGAGAGAATATACAGTGAGTAAGCTGGCAGTTAGCCGGAGTAAGGACAGAGAGAATATACAGTGAGTAAGCTGGCAGTTAGCCTGAGTAAGGACAGAGAGAATATACAGTGAGTAAGCTGTCAGTTAGCCTGAGTAAGGACAGAGAGAATATACAGAGAGTAAGCTGGCAGTTAGCCTGAGTAAGGACAGAGAGAATATACAGTGAGTAAGCTGGCAGTTAGCCGGAGTAAGGACAGAGAGAATATACAGTGAGTAAGCTGGCAGTTAGCCGGAGTAAGGACAGAGAGAATATACAGTGAGTAAGCTGTCAGTTAGCCTGAGTAAGGACAGAGAGAATATACAGTGAGTAAGCTGTCAGTTAGCCTGAGTAAGGACAGAGAGAATATACAGTGAGTAAGCTGGCAGTTAGCCTGAGTAAGGACAGAGAGAATATACAGTGAGTAAGCTGGCAGTTAGCCGGAGTAAGGACAGAGAGAATATACAGTGAGTAAGCTGGCAGTTAGCGGAGTAAGGACAGAGAGAATATACAGTGAGTAAGCTGGCAGTTAGCCTGAGTAAGGACAGAGAGAATATACAGTGAGTAAGCTGGCAGTTAGCCTGAGTAAGGACAGAGAGAATATACAGTGAGTAAGCTGGCAGTTAGCGGAGTAAGGACAGAGAGAATATACAGTGAGTAAGCTGGCAGTTAGCGGCAGTAAGGACAGAGAGAATATACAGTGAGTAAGCTGGCAGTTAGCCGGAGTAAGGACAGAGAGAATATACAGTGAGTAAGCTGGCAGTTAGCCTGAGTAAGGACAGAGAGACTACAGAGAGAGTAAGCTGGCAGTTAGCCGGAGTAAGGACAGAGAGAATATACAGTGAGTAAGCTGGCAGTTAGCCTGAGTAAGGACAGAGAGAATATACAGTGAGTAAGCTGTCAGTTAGCCTGAGTAAGGACAGAGAGAATATACAGAGAGTAAGCTGGCAGTTAGCCTGAGTAAGGACAGAGAGAATATACAGTGAGTAAGCTGGCAGTTAGCACAGAAGAGTAAGGTTATGAGTTGCTAATGAGCTGCTTCCTGGGCTAAGGGTAGAGGGGTACAGTGTTTAAATCTTTCTACCTTCATTTGCATACTGTGTGACCTTGAACAAGTCAGTTAACCCAGAATTGCTTTGGGATAAATGGAAATCTGGACTAGCATCATTAATGGTCTCCTGGACTACGAGCTTAGTACATGCCTATCATGGGGGACCAAAGAACAGAATATTTTGACTAAACTCTCCTACCGTAAACTTAGAAATGACTTGCTCTACAGGGTAATAGAAAGTAGAGAACAGTTATTAATTGCAAGACCTTTTAGAAAATGTTTAATGATGTTAGTGCAGAGGCACATTTATGGCTACTCAGGCAAAGGCTATTGGTTTAGTTAGATTTCACTGGACTGATATTATTAATGACATTGTGAACATTTGCACAACATGTCCAGATTGTCAAAGGACAGTAGCCAAACCAGGGGATAAGACCTTTATGATACCATTTTGCCTATTCTAGATGTCCCTTTAGAATACATAAATATACATTAGTGGGTCTGCTTGTAAAACTGAGTTTTCAGCATATTATATTAAATCTTGTTTACACTGCAATATCTCCAGAGACAATACCCCTACAAAGAGTCAGTTACTACTGAGCTAGGCGACCCATTCATTTACAGACCAATGCATGCACTTTTGTCATTTCTTTAAACTGAAACAGCTAAGGACATCTGTATACCAACATCAAACAAATAGGCTAACTGAATGCTTTAATAAGACTTGAAAGTCCAAATTATGGGAGGTTATAGCACAGGACAGGAGACATTGAGATCAACTGCTAACATATATTCTCTTTGTTGTAAGGGAAGTGCTTCAAACTTCAACTGGTTTCAGATATTGTTTTCTCTTTATGACCTACAGCATCAAGGCTTTTTGAAAGAAAACAAAACACCACCTATGTAGATGTGAAGACATACTGGATTGGTTAGAAACCATAATATCCATAGTAAAAGACCATACAGAAAGATGTCGAGTCTCAATACAAAACACATACCAGAAATGTTCATCTCAAAGATTAAAACAAGTGATAAAGTGTTTGCATTACTATCCACTGACAAAATAAGCTAAGCCTCCTACAACATATCTTGCAATTAAACTGGATGAGACATTCTCAAGATTCCTATAACAAGATGTTAAAGAATTTGTACTGAGGAATAAGGATGTATTTTAAGAGTTGTCTGGCAGAACCAATGTATTCCAGAGTAACACAGAAAGTGTGCCATAAACAAAACTAATAACCACTTCATAGCTAGCTATTGATCACCTGTATGCCCCCTTCTAAGCACAATAGCTATCTTAACACATTAGCTTACATTCCAATTAAACCCAATATCTTTCAAATGGGATTTCAACTATCTGTCAATAAACTTGCTGGCTTAAACTGCCAGTTGTAGAAATGTCCAAAGCTTCTTTGACATTATAAGTGGTAACTGTTTTACTGATAATTAACCAACCTTCAATCCTAAATATTGTTATTCTAGTACTCACAAATATGGCCGCTTCTTGCACATGTTCCATATGTGTTATTCTGACTTGTTAAATCAGAATATAAAATAGTGACATTTTCCTTTAAAACCCTGTAAATGCCTCTGTATTCAGAGACTTCTCAAAAGCAAACCTTCTTCTATTACCTGATGACATAAATAACTTCTACTGTATTCCTCAGGTGAATCCCATTGTTAAAACTGCTGTCTATGCCTCTGACTCCTACTCTCACTTAAATAGTTGTATTGATAAGGTAGCCACTATCCAGGAACATGTTTCAGTGAATCCAAAAAAACTGTAGCCAGTTTGTCGAAACTGCATTTAATGAAAGTGTTGATTGCCTTTTTCTCTTCTGCTGAGCAACTTTGGAGTCAGTATATATAAAGCCAGGGGGTGCAGAGGGTCTTGCTTCCTGCAAAAGAAATTATTTCAATGTTTGCTGAAGCTGGTTTCAGTTTACTTACATCCGTCAAAACTGCCTTCAGTGGATGAACATGTACCCCCCCACAATAAGAAATTTGAAAATAACCCCCACACACACACACAGATATATATATATATATATATATATATATATATATATATATATTAACAAGAGAAAGAAATTGCTTAATGCTTGTAAGAGATCTGAGTGTGAACATCTTGTGACTTACCCGTACAAGTCCCAGTGGTGTACTAGAGCTTTATATAAAATACATTTAAAATAAAATCTCTTAACTGGATTTAGTGGGTAAAACAGCAGAAAAGGCTGTACTTCCCAGCTAACTCAGCAGTGCAGAACACATCCCTACCCAATCTGAAACTTACTGTCTCCTCTACACAGCTAAAATGGCTCTGCAGGAATTCAGGCTTATTAATATATATTAAACCCTGACTTATTTCTGCAATTCTCTGAGTATTAATGGCTGCAGGCACACCACTGAACCTAAACTCTTGCTGTTCTCCCACCCCTTTTTTACTTTACACAATCTCCTCATTGCTGCTGTCGTAACTCACCATTTCTTCTATCCCCTGGTCTTTTGTAATTCCCCTTTCCCACAGATAGGCATATTTACCATTTTAACTAACTTATTTACTGTTACTCAAAAATAAAGCCATAGCATCTCTCTGCACTATTTACGGCAACATTGGTTGATTATTTTCTACAGCCTGCCATGACCACAACCTGGTACAGCCACCTCCATTTTCCCTCCCTATGCTCAGGCTCACTCAACTCCCCTATCCTACCCCCACATCTCACCCACCCACCCACACGATTTTATATATTTATTTATTTATTGACATTTGTTGACCCAGAAAGTCCACTGGGTTTAAAAGCCCATTTTCAGTAGAGGCCTTGTGAGAAAAGCTCCACAGTTAAAACAAAACAAATATTGCACACAAATTTAGCACACAAAATACAGAAAACAAAATATGGCAAACAGAAATATAGCAAGCAGAATGTTACCAGCAAAAATTTATACAGTTAATATACAAGCCTTTGTTGAAAGGCCCCCTAGTTATAACAGATAATTATAACAAGCAAAAAATATAGAAACAGGCAAGTACATAGTTGAAATAGTTGCATATGTGAGTTGTTGGTGCAATGAGTTTTGGGGTCACAGGGGCTTAGATGGTGTTTTGCATGTACATCTTGGATTTTGTAAAAAGTAGGTTTTTAGTGCAATTTTAAAGGAATTTAGGGAGTCCAGATGTGTAATAGATGAGGGGAGGCTACTCCAGAGTTTGACTATATTGTAGGAGTATAGGCTTTGCCCTCCTCTCTACCTCTACCTAACTACTCCCTCTCTACTCCCTTAACCAGTTACATACCACCACACATGCACCACACCCTCTACTCTAACTCACTATTATCTTTACCGTATTACATCCACTTACCTCTATCCCTCTTTCTCCCCATGATTAATTATATATTACTAATCTAATTTCCCCACAATACATTCTCACTAAAAGACAATCCCATTCTCAAAATCTCTCATCTCACCTCCTAACTAACCCTACACTCTTATCACCCATGTCATACCACTTCCTATTACCTCTACCTCTAACTGCTCACAATCATCTAATACCAAACTTACATATAACACTTTCTTCCCCACTAAAACATATTATGACTACTGTACTCTACTTCCGTCCTGCTAACCTATATACTCACCTCTCCTATAACACCTTCATACTTCTATCTTTTCACAAAATACATATCCCCACTCTATTCTTACACAGTGTTTACTTCTTCCCAAATCATTCACCTATAAATTATATCCCTCCATACAATTAGCTTAATCTTCTTTACGCTGCCAACAATCTAACATCCTATTGTTATCCACTACATAACTATTACCCCTCGCACTCCATAACTAATCCCCAGCCCCACCATACACTACATACTAACCTCACAATTACCTGCAACCTCTACAACACAACTTATATTCCTTTATTTCCATACAAATTCTTCCAAGTCCACTCAACTTCTCAAACAATTCTTAGGTACACGAAACTACTAACTAAAATCACAAAACCTGTGATATACTTTACCTCACAACTAAAACTCAGCTGTCATATCATCCCTAACCCTGGGCCTAAATTTGCTCAACAACTCTGCCCTCCTACCTCACTCCCTTTCTCAGGCATTCCTAGCCCCGAAAGGGTCCAACGTCCTACTACGTAACACGAACCTAAGGCCTAAGGCCCATAGTCAACAAGGCCCATTACCTTCTAGCCTTACTTTGTCTTCTACTCCCTTGATATAACCATGCTTACTGAAACCTGCCTTAAACCACAAACTAAGAATAATGAAATTCTCCCTCCCGGTTATCACCTGCACAGACATGATCGTACAACAAGTGCGGAGGTCGTACAGCCAAAAATCTCACTATGCTCCAGGGTTAACAAATGACACTAAAAATTTACTAAAGCAAAGACACAAAGCCTGGATATTCTGGCATACCAATACAAATCAAGAAAACCTAGATCTATACAAACAACTTTGAAACAAAGCCTAGTCCCAAATCAAATCTGACAAAAAGACATACTATTCTGTCACACAGCAGCAATACCACAACAATCCCAAGAAATTCTGGTCCACTATAAAGAAATTTCTACAACCAGGAAATACATCCACCCAAACCCCCTCAACATCTTCCAAAACGGATAGCATTACTGCACAATTCAAAATTTTCGTTACAAATTCCATTCCCTCATGAACTCTTATCTCAACACTCCTCCAAATACTCCAACTTTATCCAGCAAAACAAGTGACACCTTGTCCTTCAAACCTGTTCAAACTCTCACCATAAAAAAGGACTACTCTCCAAACTCAAACCCACAACCCTGGCAACAGATAACTCACATCCAGAATTCCTAAAAATAGCATCAGATGCTATTGCCTATCCCATCACTATTCTAATCAACCACTCTATCCTGGAAAACTATATTCCCTTAAGTTGGAAAATATATTATCCCCCTCCACAAAGGGGGGCAACTGTAATGAATTCTCCAACTACAGACCTATTGCCATCTTACCATACCTTTCCAAAATATTAGAAAAATATATCCACATGCAACTTTTAAACTACGTACTATCTAATAACCTCTTACATAACACACAGCATGGGTTCCGTCCATGTCATAGCACCACAACTATCCTCCTAAGTTTTACTAACACCAGTAACCAACATAACAACCAGGGAAAACCTGCTTCTTCCATCTTCTTGGATCTCTCCAAAGCCTTTGATACTTGATGAACTTTGCACTCTAAATCTTAGCCGCTCTTCTCTAGACTGGTTCCATAGCTACTTAGCTGGCCAACAGCAAGCTGTCAAATGGCAGCAGGAATTCTCATCTTTACTGCCTGTCAACATGGGGGTGCCCCAATGTTCTATTCTAGGTCCTCTACTCTTTAGTATTTTCACCAACAAACTGCACACATCTACTCTGCTAACCTCCATCATTCAATAACCAGATGACTCAACATTTATCTGTGCTGCACTTTCCCTAAAACAACTTGTCACTACAGCACAACAGTTCTTCTCAGCAGTTGAATCTTGGCCATCTGATTCACAACTAATTTTAAATCCTTCCAAGACTAAACTGATGCTCTTTCACCCCACCAAATCACATGATTCCCAACTACATCCCAAATACACTCCTCCAATAACACTACAATATCTGCCATAACCCAAAAAGTTATTAGGAATAATAGCCAATAATAATCTGAAATTCGACTTACAACTATCACAGTCCACCAGGAAGACTCACATCTTCTCTCCTCTCTAATGCATGTCTCTCTGATCTTCACAAACCTAAGTAAAACTGAGCTAGCTAAGCTTGAATCCTGCTACAATAAAATAGCAACTTTGCTAACAACTCTCCACATAGGTCTTACCACTGCTCTGCATTGCATCAACTGAACTGGCTAGAACTACCCCATCACATAATTCTCACTCAACTCACCTCTGCTCACAGACTAACTACACCAACTGGATAAAACCCCCACCCTTCAACCAATGCTTCGACCTTACACTAACACTCGACTACTCCGACCATCTCATAAATCACAACTACAGGTCTCCAAAAGCAACAATAAAGCTGGAAATTCTCTGTACTCTAACTACATGTCCAAAATATGGAACAGGTTTCTCAGCACATCATAACCACTCATTTCAAAAAACTCCTAAAATACTTCCTCAGTAACAACTGGAACTGCACATATATCAGTCATGGCTGATCCCTTTCCATTGTCCTGCAAATCTACTTACTTTATACCCATCTGTGTCCTTCATATTTATCTCCAAACTTATGTCCTTTTCACTCCTACCCCCTTATCACACCTATCTCCTTGTTACTTTTACCTCCTTTCCTTCCCCCCATGTCATCTCAAGTCATTTAATGTCATCCTTCTAAGTTCTCTTCAGTTACTACACTCCATCTAGTATATGCTAACTCCCTCTGTCCCCTCACCTCTTTACCTACAATTCCTACACTTCTCTACCTCTCTCCTAATATTCTTCCACCCTCCTCTTCCCTAGTCGTCTACTAACCCCCTCTCCTGCCTCTTCTCCCCCACTATCCTCCCTACAATGACAATTACTCTAGTTAAATATCTTCACTTTGAAATCTATCCACCCAGTCTATATATATGACTTACACCTCTGCAGACTGAATCATGTGTTGTGTTCTTGTTGGTACCTTACAGATTGTGTTCTTATTGTGATATTCATTTATTTTCGTGTACAACCTGCAAACTCTGTTGCTATCTGAATGTTCCCTTATAATGTGTGTATCTTGTTTCTTGTGCTTATGAAACATTGTTTCTAATTGTCTCCGGAGCTTTTCTCCCAAGGCCTCCAATGAAAATGGGCTCTTGCCCAGTCTGACCATCCTGGTAAAAAAAAGTAAATAAATAAAAAAGCAAATGATCTGTAAAAAACAATTATTTATCCACCTAGCACTACAAAAAACTACCAACATTTTCTGCAGTCTTGTCTCCATCACATGTAAAATTCTTTAGCTTCTATAATACTCCAAACCAGCCTAAAACCCAATAATCTTCCAATTTTTTTGTAAAGCTTGCCGAATCCTATCTAATATTATGCTAACATTTCTATAAGGCTTCTCTTTCCTGCCCTAAATACCCCAAATTCTCATTTAAAAACACCCTACAAAACACACATTAACCACCACTGCATTATGCTCGAAATCCAATACACCCTACCTGCCTCTGCAACTTTCTGCTCCAGATCTATCCTTCCCTATACTATCCTTTATCCCATTCCATCAAATTGCAGTCACATACCTTCCGGACATTTTCCAATTTTTAGTCTTGTCATTCGGTGGGAATAAGCCAAAGCAAATATAAAAGTAAAGGTAAAGTCATCATCGGCACACGCCTCACAAAGTAAAGACATCATCGGCACAAGCCTCATTTTAGCATTTACTATCCAGATTCTAGTATAACATTTATCTAACCGGCCTCTAATCTTACTCTGCTTATGATTATTATTATTATTATTATTATTATTATTATTATTATTATTATTATTATTATTATTATTATTGTTATTATTATTATTATTATTATTATTATTATTATTATTATTATTTATTATTATTATTGTTATTATTATTATTGTTATTATTATTATTTATTATTATTATTGTTATTATTATTATTATAATTGTTTATTATTATTATTATTAGTAGTAGTAGTAGTATTATTGTTGTTATTATTATTATTATTGTTTATTATTATTATTAGTATTAGTATTATTATTATTATTATTATTGTTATTATTATTATTATTATTATTATTATTATTATTATTATTATTGTCCAATATTAAGGAGATATGTTAAGACACAAATATTATAAACCTCCTGCAGACCAGGACAATCAGGTGATCCTATAGCCAATGCAGACACTAAGTTAGCTGGATGATATCAAATGCCTTTGTCCTCTCCATAACTCTCTAAAATACTGATAACATCAGGTAATGGTTGCTCAACATTACTAAACAGCAAAAGATAGTCATTAACAAATAAGTAAATAGCACTCCCTTCCTTAATCCTTAAATATCCCCTACACCTCTGAACCAGTTTCTCCATTACAGAAATGAAAAACAGTGAGAGCAGGAGATGGCCCTGCTTTGTACCTGCCTGTGTATATACCTTATCAGATACTCATTATATTAACTACTACAGACATAACCAAAGAGTTATGCACAACAGCTAAAAGTGGCCCCTCTCCAATTATCTTCAGAGGCTCTGCTTCATTATGCAAACCCAGTGGACCTAAATGAACACTATCTGTAGCAACTAAATAAAAAAAAATGTGTGTGATGTCATCATATGTAGTGAATGTTCACACAACAGCAGTCCCACAATATGCAAATAGAAGACATAGAAAGGACCTGTGTGATTGTCTCAGATGACGCTAGCCAGCTCAGGGGAGGTGCATGCAGCTTCTTTCTCAGTTTTGTGATTGACAGCACAGAAATTGAGAACTCTGAACTGTGATACTTTTAACTTCGAAAACAGGCTGCAACAGGCAAAATGGACACTTGAAACCAATGAGCAGGAAACAGTGTTGCCTGAAGAAATATACAGTAAGCCATTAGTAGCACACTCTTCTCTCCATAATAAATCGATATTACAGTTTTACTAAATCTTTCCTACCCTAAACTCCTTAATATCATCCCACACATTGTACTTCAAAGGTACTGACTGACAGTGCCCAAAAGGGATATTACTTCTGAGCAAAAACAAACTGCTCATAAATTAAAAAGTCCTCGGGGAAGTGGGCAGGCCTTCCTACATACCGACAGGGAGAAGGTTGTCCCCAGCTCCCCAATATCTATTTTTTTCAGTTTGAGATTGCTGCAGCACAGATAAAGCACTTTACCAGATAAAATAATAAAACATGATTTTGTTGCGAGAGCTCCAAAATAGGCACGTTTGTAAAACATGATTTTGTTCTCTAAGTTGTGATCTTAGCCTAAGAGCAATATTCAGGTTTTAGCTTTCAAACTATGCTGCAGCAAACAGCAATTAAACAAAACTGATCAGAAGCAACACTGGGCATCCAAAGTTTATCTCCCACAATGCAAGCAAACCAATTTCAAGATACTAATGAATATCATTTTACATATTACAGTTACAGTACTTTAGGTACATTTTCTTGCACCTGTTGAAAGGCACATGTTAAAATCAAGAATATTACATATTGAACATAGCTTTACATGCTACCAATATGTGTATGATTTTATGAGACCTTATAATATTTGGACGGTTACCATGCCTGGCAGCTAAGGGTGGGCACTTATTAGATATACTGTGGTGTAACCAATCTATGTTATACTGAATTTGCATTATTTTATACTGATTCCAAAAATGCTTTTTTTCTGGGAGTTTTTGCCCCCATGCCCTACAGACCATTAAGCCTCCACAGTTAGACTCTGCACAGTCATTTGCCTGAACAATGAAACCAGCCCAGTATAATACCAATGAAAGAACCGTTCTCAGTGGCCATCATGCAGATAGCCATGTTGGGTGCTTGTACGCTCACCAGCATCCTAGCAATAAGGGCAAACACCCTGAATATGAGGGCAGATACCCACATCATCATCATGGGGGCCTACAACACCATGCACTTTTTAACAAAAACTAACACCAGTAAGACAAAAGCCACCCCAGTACTTGCACCAAGATGCTACCCCAGTTCCAAGGGGTTGTAGCTGCATGTGTTCTGCTCTGTCCTGTCCTTCAGTAAGGATGGCATGCCCATCTTTCTCGCCACTCCCATCAAGTACCCAAGCCCCAAACAGAAATATGGTCACCTCAGCCATAGTCAAGCCTTTATCCATGTATGCTGCTTGAGCTGGTTAATTCTAACAATGATGACCTTCTCTTAAGGTTAGTCATACAAGAAAGGCTGATTTGAAATTCTGTCATTTTTTATGCATAGATTTTATTCACTTACCTGGATCAGTTGTTATTACACTGCAGTTCGCATTTCAGTGCCTTTAACTATAAGCCCGGCAGCCTTTGTAGCCTTAACATTTCACATTTTAACATTTAAATAAGATCTTGAGGGCATTTCCTAGGTGATAGTAGTGAATGTTCACACTGCTTGATACATTCATATTCTAACTCAGTCTGAAATGTAGTGATATGGTAAAGGCTGTCAATAGTGAATGTTCACCCTACATGATACATTGATCTTCTGACTCAGTCTGAATTATAGTGATATGGTAAAGGGTGATAGTAGTGAATGTTCACACTACATGATACATGTGACAGAAGTGAATGTTCACAATACATGATACATTCCTATTCTGACTAAGTCTGAATTGTAGTGATATGGTAAAGGGTGACAGTAGTGAATGTTCACACTATGTGATACATGTGACAGAAGTGAATGCTGACAATACATGATACATTCATATTCTAACTCAGTCTGAATTGTAGTATTATGGTAAAGGCTGACAGTAGTGAATGTTCACACTACGTGATACATTCATCTTCTGACTCAGTCTGAATTATAGTGATATGGTAAAGGGTGACAGTAGTGAATGTTCACACTACGTGATACATTCATCTTCTGACTCAGTCTGAATTATAGTGATATGGTAAAGGGTGACAGTAGTGAATGTTCACACTATGTGATACATGTGACAGAAGTGAATGCTGACAATACATGATACATTCATATTCTGCTTCGGTCTGAATTATAGTGATATGGTGAAGAGCTGCTGACTTTTGCTTCCTTCTGACATAATTATAGTGATATGGTGAAGAGCTGCTGACTTTTGCTTCCTTCTGACATAACTACAACGTAACTCTGTAGAGCATATAAGGCTTATGACTTATTAACCACTCATAACCAATTTGTTAATGTGTTTGAGAGATTTTTAGCCAAGAAACTAACCTCAAGAGTGGTCTGAGTGTCAAATTCAGATTTCTTAAATCAGTACAGAAAAAACATTAAAATTTAGTTATGATCAGAGACCTAATCACAATTCTTTTTAACAAACACAACCTTAGCTGTAATCATATGCCACAACTTATACTGAGGGGAAAAAGTGTAGCAGTATATAGTGTGTTGCAGATTTGCAAGCTGTAACACATTTAGCGCTGCTACACAGAAAGCAGGCAGAAATGAAGTGTACCTGTGATCAACTAAAAGATTTTAAAATAGCTCTTAGACACTTCAGAGAGGTGTATAACAGGCTTATCTTTTTGATGATTTTATAGTGTATTTAGTGAGCTCCATGTACTGCAATAAAATTCATCACATGACAGGCACTCTTCCTTTACTGCCTTGTGTTGCAGTGGTCAGACTGTCCTGTCCACTTATGTCCACATACTAGTTTACAGCATAGGCAGTTCCACACTGGAACATGCTGTGTGGCATGTGCTCCAGCTATGAAATACAGTGCTCCATTGAGTGCACCAGTAAAAAATACAAAGACTTTTTTTTTCTTTTCATAGTAATAAGACATGAGTAACTAACCCAAGTCCTGTTACTATGCATCTTAGTATCAATGCAATGAATTGTGGTACTTTTTGAGTGGGCAGTCTTTAGTCACATATTAATATGACTAAGGACTTCCTATGAAGTCTAAGTGTCTGTGAGTGGTTACTTTTACTAGTCATCTCAGTGCTTTCATGGCAATCTCTAGTCCGGTAGTCACATGACTAGAGACTGCTGGGAATTTTAGAACTCTGGATCTTCAGGGATAGCTTTGCTTTTGCAAGTACATGTTTTTTTTATTTTAAATTGTGACTGGATATCACATAAAACTGAGGACAGTGGTAACAATAGGCACTGCTTACAGCAGACTATGCAGGATTTTTTGAAATGTACTGTTACCATGACTGATGTTGCAGGGGTGGGGGTCCTTGCATACCTCTCAACCTCTTTGCTCAGGAATTCTAGACATGGCAAAAACTAAATGTGGGGACAACGGCCCAAAATTAGGGATATTTTTAAATATTATTCTAATTCACTTAAAATGTTAAAAGAACAACAGGTCTTCTGTCAATGTGCAATTTCCGAAAAACAGGAAGTACGAAACTGTAATGCCTATTACTGACTTTTCTGCAATCCTTGGTGGTTTATCAGAAAATAAGGGAAAGTGCAAAAAAAATATATGAGACAAAATCAGAGACATTCTGCAAAATCAGGAAGTTAATGGGTTCCTGAATACCCTTCAACGTATTTGCTGAAGAATTCCATCAAATAACGAAAAATAATGGGGGAAGGGGCAAAGGTCCAAAATCAGGGACAATTTTTAAATATTACTCTAATTCAATTTAAAAATATTGCTAGAACAACAGATTTTGTAATAACATGTATTTTCTAAACTGTATGAAATATGAAACTCTGCATTATTGACTTGTCTGTTTCTTCAATGATTTACCAGAAATCAGAAACAGGGCAAAAACTATAAGGCAAAATCTGGGATGTTTGGCAAAATCAGGGACAGCAGAAAGGCATGGCTCCATGCAGTAGCACCTTCAGCCCTCTGTGGCAGCTTACATTTCTCTGACTATTGTTATCACTTTTTGTGATCACAGCTGTGGCTGTCTGACTGGAGAGGAGGGGAAGCATGGTTTTCAGATGCTTCTCATTATGAGCAACATTACTCAATTTGATTGGTTAAAATTCCATGTTCCATTCTGTCCCATGTTGAAGAGGTCTGTCACATTTTCATTGCTGTGATTTTTTAACAGATAGCCATTGCAAATAATATTCACTCATACTACCTCATCAAAACACCTCTTTAATAAATACCAAGAAACCATATTAACCATGCTGTGAACTTCTTAGTAAGTATTCTTTAGTGAGTGCTTCTGAGTTCAATATTTTGGCCATTTGTTCCTCGTTGTCTGAGAGGTAGTGTTCCATATTTTGGAGATGTAAGGTATCTGTGACTGCCATTTGTGAACTGACAAATACCCTTTTTTATATACAGCTAGTACATTCAACTTTTTGGTGGGTTTATGGTGTTGTACTGTGCTTGGTTTCAACCTGTGGGTTATTTGACCTCAGTATAAGAGATCAGGTAGAACTAATCTCCAGAATATTTATGTACTAAGTTCCATTGTAGTGTACTATGAACGCAGTGCCTTTCTTTCAAATGGCTGAAGCTGTGGAGTCATGTTTAGAGGTATAATTCACTGGAAGCTGTGAGGTCTGAATTCCAGTCTTGGGAGTGTTTTGTGCTGAATACCCTCCTGTTATTATCCGAATGTTTTGTAATGAAATATTAAAATGTGACAAAAGCATACCCTTTCAAAGAAAGGACACTGTGGCTATAATTTGTGATGCCAGTCTGACATCTTGCATTGTATTTGCTTTTAACTGTGGGATGTAATGCGATCCTATCTCGCCTACATTCATAACTAATTCATAATAATAATAATAATAATAATAATAATTCATAACTGTGGGTTCTGTGATATCCTTCTGCTCTGTATGATGAGTACAATAATGGGCGATGTACTTTTTTGCTGAGCTGTCATTATATCACAAGTAAAAATCCTGTGAATTTCTCTTCAGTACTGAAGCTCTTTTGTCACTGGGCTAATGACTACACCTCCCTCTCCCATTTAGGTTTATGCAGTAAACTGTATTACAAAAATGTAAAGCTAGGTATGTGTCTTTTTCGGTAGAATAAGCAAAGTGCATTTTTTTATCTGAGAGTCATGATATATTATTCTGAGAAATTTGCTATAATACTTTGCAGAGTTACAAAGAAATGGTGCTTTATTGAAAGGTACAACTTATATAGCCATTTGGGTGCTCTAGCTTTGCATTAGTTTCCACAAAAAAAAAAAAAAAATATATATATATATATATATATATATATATATATATATATATATATATATATAAAGAGAGAGATTTATTTGCCATTTGTTTACCAGGAAAGCATCTTTTTTTGCAAGGGACAATATATATATATATATATATATATATATATATATATATATATATAAATATGACAATCTAGCACAAATTTCAACCCTCTGCATATGTCAACCTTTTAAGGTCGACTTTCTTGATATGTGTTGACCTGTTTTAGTAGAACATATAATTTTCATGTTTTCAAGCTGGCAAACCCAGTATATATCAGAACCATAGGCTGGTATATTTTTATGAAATTAAAAGCAAAATTAATATTCTGTTCCAGAGAAAAGTAATATTTTTGTCACTGGTATATGTTATAGCAGCATACATATTTCACCTACTTTAAAATGTATGCCCTTATTTTAGAGTCTCTTACCTATTTTTTTTTTATAAAAACTGTTGGGCTAAACAAAACAAACTGAAAGTATGATTATCAAGGAGCCTTTTCTAGAAAATTTCATAAGAATATCTTGAAGTAGTAGAGAGAAATTCCCATATGAAGCCAAGGTAGAATTCTGACAAGAATAGACTTTGTAAATTTTCAGAGTGAAACTTTTACAAAACAGTCAACTGCAAACGAATGTGTAGCATTCAGTTCTCTTCAGCCTAAAATGCACAAAATCTATCATAAACATAAATCTGGCTGCAGATCCTAAAGGCAAATAACAACCAAACAGAATATTATATTCATAAAGTGGCAGAAATGCCAGCAAGTAGGGTTACATAAAATAGGTAGGAGGGGGCTGGAATATATTGGAGAAAACTGACAAAGGAACCAAGGTATTGGTAGAAAATAACTATCAAAGGAAAGATAATAGAATGGGATAAGGCCAAGAAGTAGTTTGGAGTGAAGGCTAAAGACTGCCTTCCCTGTGAGGGACTGATATCAAAGTATGGGGAGTCCTAAGTGAAAGACCTGCTCTGGTAGAGTTTTTAGTTGACTCTAGAACAGAAACTGCTATCAAAAAACAGATAATTAGTATGGCATATACATTATTGCATGATAACTATAATATTCAATCAGAGGAGGTTTGAACAGACTGGGAAGAGAGACTGGAAAATTAATTTACAACAGAACAAGAGAAGGACTTGGCTCCCAAGTATGCACATAGTCCATAAGATTTTTGATCTTTGCTTGGGAGTGTCTGCAGACTTCAAAGAATTTTTCCTTAGGTAGAGAATAAATGTTGGAGGTGTGATGGGAAAGAAGGAGGTTTGTAGGTGAACTGCCCTGAAGGGCTATTTTATGCCTAGCTAATATCGTGTCTATTTTAGAACATCGAGGTTTCAAACCTTAGAATGTTCTAATATCGAACCCTATGCAGTGAAAGCTTAAAATATTGAAGCAACAGAAAAACTAAATTTTTCCTAGGGAAAGAATTTGGTTGCCCATTTCTGTTGCTTCAGTATTTTCAGTGCTGTGGTGGAAAGTTACGGGTCGGGTTCAGGTAAGTGTGCGATTGTGTGAATGTGAGGGTTAGGGCGGGTTAGGTGAGTTAGGGTTAGGGCACGGGTTAGGTATGTGTGCGATTGTGTGGATGTCAGGGTTAGGGCGGGTTAGGTGAGTTAAGGTTAGGGAGCGGGTGAGGTGAGTGTGCGATAGTGATGAACATTAGGGTTAGGGTTTGGGTTAAGGTAAGTGGATAGTTAATGGTGTGTGTATAGTTTAGTGTAGGGTTAGTTGTAAGATTTTAAGTGTATTTATGTGGATTACTGTTTGTTTGGTGTGTTTGTGTTGTGTGTATGTGTTTTGGAACGGCGATTTTTTTCCCTAGAAAAAAACTCACTGTTCTGACAGTTTGAGATTGTAAGCTTTCGCTTACATAGGATTGATTAATCACTGTTTATTTTTTTAAGCAGTCGGTGATCTAATATAGACCCCTAATATCCTGAGATCAAAATTAAACCATGTACCCTGTGCCTATAGGGTACAGACCTTAACTATTATTCCAGACTGACCCCAGGTAACTGGAAATATATGTTTTGGTAGTGTAATGAGTTGTCATATTTAGAAAAAACTCCCTACAGAGTGCTCTGTCAGAAATATTAGGTAGGCAAAGTGATTTAATTAAGGAAATTATTCTGTTAAACTGGGTCATAGGATTAGAATTGTCTAGACATAGTAAGTTCTTATTAAGTTTAATTCTGGTGGCTGAAAAAAAAACAGTTACTAGAAAATATAAATCAAAGTTTAAACCAAGCAAATAGATATATATGTAACAGTGAAGTCAGCTGTTTGATTACCAGTCTCTGGGCTATATTCTTATGTAAATTAATATTAGGGCAGCCTAAAACAAAGAATGTTGTCTACTATAATAGCTCTATTTTCTTACACTGCAGCAGTCCCATTGGTACTTTCTCCTTTAACTGTGCTCAGTTCATTGTTTTTAGCAGTCCACTGTCTCCCTTCCTTATGATTATTTCTCTTCTTATGTAACCACTTTGAGTTCTGAGCCAGTAATTTCCCAGAGCTGCACCACTGCATTCTGACTTACTTTTCACCATTGATTTGCTGGTCTGTGGGGGTTGGCCTGGCCTTTGGACTTTGCATTTCAAAATCCATAGAAACCTCCTTACATTATACAGTTCTTCAAACAGTCAGGTGCAAGTTTTAATGTTATCCCCATTAGTCCAGTCAAGGTGATATTGGACTAACTCTCCTACTAAAACTGTGTCCTAAAACAACAAAATCAAGACTTTCATCTACTAGCTCAGACGCCTTTTAAACTGCATTGTTCCTTTTACTTATCACTCTCAGTAGCTTTGTGGCTGTTTAAGTTAAGATTGTTTTTCTTTTCTCTGTCTCTGCCAAGTTTTCAACCCAATTTGTTCATCCTTGCTAATGCTTGGACTCCTACCCCACCCCCAATTCCCACCCACCACATCTTACTTTACATTTATACTTCCATATCACCACTCATATATTCCTCAAACCAATACCATCAGTTCCTTTCAGAAGAAAATCAGTAATCTGAGTTAGGAGCATCTCATTTAACTTTATCTCAAACTGTCTTAATCCTTGCCTCCTATAACTATCAAATTACATATCTACAAACAACCCAATACCCTACTAACATTTTCTAATCCTAATTTACAACAAAAATAAAACCCAAGTTAAATAAGATGCTCCTTACTTAGATTATGTTGCTATTCCTCCTCACTTTACTAGCCTTTATCACCAATTATCAAATCTATCTCCTTGAAATTCTTAGGACTTCAGCCAGTCACCACAAAGAAAATCAACAACTACCCAGCCTGCCTTTCTCCACAGCACCCTTTCTATAAAAATAAAGCATATCTGATTTATTTATCTATAAATATCTCAAAACTAAGTATCCAAATGTTTGATCAAATGCCAAACCAAGACCAAAATATAACTGTCCACACTCTTCCCTCTAGAAAATACCAGTTCAAAAAATTAGTAGAGATATTCACCCCAACTCAGGTTCCACTGCTCATAAAACCATCACCATCACTTCCAACCCTAAAATAAACCAGTCATCTAATACATCTCATCAAAAAACAGAACCTAAACTCACCTTACTAAATATGAACCTAAGAAGTATGTGCAATAAAATCCATGACATACATGCCTACCTTGCCAATAACGTTCATTCCTGATGTAGTCATAGTTACTGAAACCTGGTTAAAAAAAGAAATAAAGTATGAGATCATCCCCAGATACAATATACACAGGCATGACATATAAAACAAGCATGCAGGTGGTGTACCAATCATCTATAAAAATTCCTTAACAATCACCTTAATTCCACAGGAAATACTTACATTTGACAATCATAAACTTCCTATAACACTCCTAAAAATCAACAGCAGGAAAACTATATATTTAACAGCAGTTTATATACCACCAGGGAATATCGTTGATACTGCTGAAAGCATCCTCTACTGATATCCCAACAAATTAACCGTGAAACTATAACACTTGGAGACTTAAATGTAGGCTGGCAACTTACAAATTCCACTACCCTTACTGAATCCAAAAACTTGTTCAACTTCAAAACATTAATAACCACACCTACTAGAATCACTAAACTTCAGGGAGACACTCAGCATTAGGGGTCTATATTGCAAGATCAAAAGCCCTAATAACCGAATACAAAAACATTGACATATACTCCACGAACCGCAAATACACCGAATGCCCTAAACCGCGAAGTTCAAAAGCTCAAACCGTCATACTTGTCCCACTGCCCGCTACATACTACCTACCCAAACAAACTAAATAAACACATACATACACTAACCAAAACCCTACTTCTAATCCTAAACTAAACCCTACTTCAAACCCTACACTACATCTTGCATATACCACCATCTATGCACTTACCTTAACCCGCACCCTAAGGTCTGTAACTATCACACATTTACCTTAACAAGCTATACCCAAACAAAATAAATAATCCGCACACATACATGTAACAAAACCCTACATCTAACCCTACACTAAATCTCACATACATTACCATCTATGCACTTACCTTAACCTGCACCCTAACACTAAGGTCCGTAACTATCGCACACTTACCTTAACATGCTATACCCAAACAAAATAAATAATCCACACACATACACATAACAACACCCTACATCTAACCCTACAATAAATGTCACATACATTACCATCTATGCAATTACCTTAACCCGCACCCTAACCCTAAGGTCCATAACTATCACACACTTACCTTACGGAGCTATACCACTGAAGGGCCAACCATGACAATTCGACATTTCAGATTTTGTGCTTCAGGATGATCGATGTTTACGCGGTTTGATGGAGATGTGTCAGTGTTTACGTATTCGGGTAAGTGCATCTTCAAGGATGTAATAGGGAACCCAGCATTAGACTGGATTCTTACAAACAAACCAGACAAACTGGCAAAAGTAGCCTACTTCTCAGATAGCATAAGTGACCGCATACTGACATATGCCATTAGAATTCACCATAACCTACATAAACATCTATAATCAAATACAAAATACAACCAATTTCAGCAAAGATGTTTTCAATGAAACAGTAAAACAATATCACTGGAATGCACTTAGAGCAATGCCACTAGACACTGCTGTAGGACACTTTCATAACATATTTTTACAGATTTAAGTAATCTAGCACCAAGTCCAACACCGTACCATGGCTGAAAAAAAGAAACAAAAAAAAAATCACAAAAAAAGGGATAAAGCCTGGAAAATTGGTATAAAAATAGAACTCAAAATGCCTTCCAGCAATTTAGACATCATAGAAACCTTGCAAACACCATGTCAGAGTATGTAATGATGCTATACCATCCCACAAGACAAACATAAAAACAACCCAAAACATTTTCAGTTATCACTAAATAAACTACTCCACCCTGGCAAGACCACAAGTCCCTCTCCAAAAACAGCCAACAGAACAAACTCTATCCCCACACAGTTTAGAGAATGCTACAGAATCTATCCTGACACAGTTTAATTCCTACTTTATACAATCAGTATTATCTCTCTTAGACACTAATACATCTGCACCCCTCTCTCTACCTCTGTCCAATCAAAACCACCCACAGCTCTTCAGTTTTAGCCCAGTACCCACCTCGCTCATAAGGAAGTTGATCCTTAAACTAAAAAGTACCCTATAGCTGTAGAACAACTACAATAAAACTACCCAAAATGGCCACAGAAGTTATAGCCTTCCCTGTGTCCATACTAATTAATAAGTCCATAGCAGGAAGATACATTCCATCACTGTGGAAAAAATCCTACATCATACCACTGTACAAAGGCAGCACATCTATAGAGTTTAATAACTACAAAAGAATAGTGATTCTCTCCCCCTCACCAAAATATTAGAGAAATGTACCCATATGCAGTTGATGCAATACCTAACCCCAAAAAACCTGCTCTCAGAAATGCAACATGGCTTTAGGCCCCAGCACAGCAGCATTACTGCTCTAGTACATTTTACCAGTATAATAAACCAACATAGTACATTTTACCAGTATAATAAACCAGCATAGAAACGATGGTCTGCTTGTGGCCACCATGTTCTTGGACTTGTCAAAGGCATTTGATGCTTGTGTCCACCATGTTCTTGGACGTGTCAAAAGCATCTGATACTGTCTCACACCAACAACTGCTCATTTGACTCTCCTCAACAGGACTTTCACAATACTCCTTGTTGTGGTTTCTTAGTTACCTATCTGGAAGGCAACAAGCCATTAAATGGCAACAAAATGTCCCCCATGGCTCTAGTGTGGGTCCTCTCCTGTTTAATATATTTATTAATGACCTCCACATCTCCATTCACAATGCTACTTTAATTCAATATGCAGATGACTCAACACTAATATGTGCGACCTCAACAATAAATAAGGTCCAAGACATTATTTATTACTTTATTTTTATTTTACATTTGTTTACTGGGAAAGTCCAGCTGGACATGTGGAGGCCCGGGGAGAAAAGCTCCAAGTAATAAAGTAAATATAATAACATAATAACAAAAAGGTAATAAAAATGTACATTATAACAGTAATAAAGTAGCATAATAACAAGAAGGTAGTAAAATACATTGTAAAAGTAAAACAGTATGTAACATATCAACAATTGAATGTAACACATTCAGGGTAATTGTAGTTGGATTCCAAGGTCACAAAAATTAAGACAATGACAACATTTGAATAAGCAGAGATATCTAGTTTGGCAGATATAGTTAATCATAACTATTTACAAGGGTTATGCACTCATTCAGTGCTACTCACGTGATCCTTTATGGTTAAGGAAGGAAGGTTAGAAGGTGATTAAAGAACCAGAGTGGGTATGGGTCTAGCCTATCCTGGGGAGCTGCAGGAACAGAGCCAAGAGTTTGCAAGCTGGGTTTTTAGGAGCTTTTTAAACTGTGTTATTGCGGGAATAGTAACTAGTGAGTTTGGAAGTCTGTTCCAATGCTTGAAAGTATAATTGGAGAAAAGGGATTCACCTGCTGAGTTTTTTTTGCTTTGGTGACTTGTAAAAGAAGTTTATTACTAGAGCGAAGGGATCTTGAAACAGAGTAGAGTTGAATGAAGTCTGAGGGCTGGGGTGTTTTCTGGGTGGTGAAGGATTTTATGAGCTAATGTTAGTTGATTAAAGTGTAGGAGCTGAGGGAGTTCAAGCCATTTGAGTTGCTTGTGGCATAGACAATAACACGTCTTGTAAGATGCATTGGTGGCAAATTTGGAGACTATTATAACAAGCTTCGAGTTTGGCAAGGTCTGTTTACATAGGTTGGTTAAGCTTGGCGATGCATATAGCAGACTTGATAGAAGGTGTGTCCTGGCAATTGTGACTTTTGTATTACTAGTTAGAAATTGGTTATTTCTGTATAGCAGGCCAAGTTTCTTGTGAACTTTTTTGATGGTTTGGTCAATATGGACATTGAATTTTAGGTTATTGTCAATAACAACCCCTAGCATTTTGGTATGGACAGTTGGAGTAATCATGGTTTTGTACTGGAGAAGATGTGGAAGGTTACAGAGGGTGAGGTATTCCTAGTTGGGCAGAAGAGCAGCTGTTTTGTTTTGTTAGGATTTAGTATAAACTGGGAGTTGGTTAGCCAGGTTTCTACAGATAAGAAGGAGTCTTGGGTGATGGTTTGACAGTTGTTGAGAGATGAGGCTGAGCAGATCAAGGTTGAATTGTTGACGTATTGAATCACAGTTGCGTGGGGAGTGGCAAGTTAAGCTGGTTGGTAAAGAGAGAGACAATAGAAGGGGTTCAAGGATGGAGCCTTGTGGGACCCCCAAGGTGACTGGGAGGAGGTGTGATAGGGATTGTTGCCATTGGACAGCTTGATGATGATCTGTTAAGTAGCTCTGAAACCAGGTAATAGCAGTATGGCTGAGGCTAAGGGAGGAAAGGACAGTAATGTGTATGCTGTGGTTGACCATGTCAAAGGCTTTTGACAAGTCAAGGAACATGGCTGATACAAATTGGGAGTTGTTTCTGTGTTGGTTGACTGTGTTTGTAAAGGACAGTAGGGCGGCTGTGGCACTATGTGCAGGACAAAAGCCGTGTTGGCTCTGAGATAGGAGATTTGTGAGAGGAGGTATGACATGAGTTGGTATGTACTACCTTTTCAAGGATTTTAGATAGAGGTGAAAGAAGGGCAATAGGGCAATAGTTCATGGGAGCTACTGCCTTTGTGTAGTGGTAGTATGTCAGGTGTTTTCCAGATAGTGGGGGCATGTGCTTCTGTTATAGGTCCATTTATGAGTATGGCTATAGGATAAGCAATAGCTTCTGCTGCAATTTGTATATATTCCACAGGGAGACTGTCAGTGTCTAGAGTGGTTGGCTTCATTTTTTTAGTAGTTTTTTTTATGTAATAGATGGGGACTGTGTTTAATTTGAATTGGAGAGAATTGTGTTTTGTGGGAGTATATTATGGTTAGGGTCAGGCAGGGGTGGGATTGGACTTGGTCTGGTTGTTAGCTAAAGTTTAAATGGATTGTGTGAAGTAAGTATTGAATTGGGTTGCTACAGTTTCATAGTTGTTACTTGTTTTTGGAGTGGGAGTAGTATTTTTAATTGGTTGCACTAAGTTATTAACTGCGGCCCAGAATTTCTGTGGATTATTCTGATATTTGGTTTGAAGTTTGTGATAGTAGTTGGATATGTCAGTTTTGATTAGGTTTTTAGCCTTATTTCGAAGTTCAAGGAAATGTTTTGTAGTGTTGATTTTGTTCTTATGGAATTGTAACCAGGCCTTATCTCTGGCTTTGAGTAGGGATCTACTTTCTTTAGTTAACCAGGGCACATAATTGGATTTAACTCTGATTTTTCTTGGTGGAGCTTGGGTGTGTAGTATATTAAGGAAGGTATTGTTAAAGGAGTTTATTGCCTCATCCAAGGGCAGTTGTTTGAGATGTTCCCAGCAACAGCTACTTTCGCCTTGCTGTGGTTTCTTCATTACCTATCTGGAAGGCGACAAGCCATTACCCAAAAATCTTTCTCCTCTGTAGAAACCTGGCTCAAAGAATCAAACCTCCTACTCATCCTCAAGAAAACTAAGTTAATGCTTTTTACCTCAAAAAGTTGCCAAAATCAAAATTAATTTTTTACCATAAAGTCAGCAAATAATGCTGTCACTGAAACTGTAACTCACAGTAAATTTCTAGGCATTATAGAAGATAATCACAAATATGACCAGTATATACTGCACGCCATAAAATCTACTCACCAGAAACTAGGTTCCCTTTATGGGATCAATGGATTTGTTACAGAAACTGCAAGAAAAACTCTAGCCAGCACCTTCTTATTGCCATCTCTCTTGTATGCTGCTGTTATCCTAACAAACTTAAACAATACTCAAAGAAAGAAACTTGCCTCCTGCTACAATAAAATAACTACATTTGCTACTAATCTCTCTCATAGAAACCACTATTGTCATAGTTTAAAGCAATTAAACTTCACATATTCACAACTAACTGCAGCACACAAACTCATTCATCATCCAGAAAAATGCCCTGCACTACATAATTTATTACGGGCCTACTGTCCAGCAGGGGACCCCCGCTCTAGTAACAAATTCTTATTGCTTACAAAGAAGTCAAATAAAGTTGCAAGAGACTCACTCGACTCCCAGTGCATTGCTAAACTCTGGAACAGTATCCCCACACAAACAGAACTATCCAACAAACTCAGTAGTTTTAAACCACTGCTTAAACATCTTAACCAATCTTGGTCCTGCACATGCCCATCACAAGGTTAAGACTTTGTGTTCACTCTACAATACCCTCCAAATACTCTTGTGGGCTTTCTCTTTAGTTACTTCCACCTCCATAAAATCTTAGAATGTATAAATGTAACTACTGCTTGTCTATAAATGTAAATAGAAATGTAACTACTGTGTTTAACTAGAGCTTAATAAAGTGCAGTGCAAGCAAATGGAGTTTTTCTCCCTGGGCATCTGCTGAAAAAGGGTATTACCCAGTCAGACTTTCCCGGCAAACAAAGACAAATGAAACAAATAAATAAATAAACCAACTGCATTTGAAGTGCTGAATGCTACAAAAGAGATAAAAGAACTGGAAGAGGGATCTCTAGAAAAAGGAAGGATCAAATTATCATAGAAATAAATGGAAATTTTTAGAACAATACATGCAGAATAATGTTGGACTAGTGATAGTTACAATGAAAAAGAAAAAATATATGATATATAATGTATTTAAATGGAAAAATGTTTATGGTTTGTTTTCTTTTCTGTTAATGTATGTTTGCCTATCCATTGGATTCACAAAGCTCAGTGCAAGAATAAGGCTATTCTTGCACAGAGTGGTTCGTGTCCATTTAGGATAGCAGCACACCTTCCATATACATGAAGGCGTGCTGCTATCTAAACTAAATTGACATGAACCAGGATCAAGCTCAGGGGGCATGTGTCAGTACTGCCTGCACCTGAAACACACCCCCTTCACTCTGAAAGTGCCATACGGCACTTTCTGACACAGGTGAGTGTCAATCTATATAATATTAGAGCCTGGCTCTGATATTATATAGTAAATGAGTGGCCGTAGACACTGAAATGTAAATAGCAACATTTCAGTGTCTGCAGACACTGAAAAAGAAAAAGAAAAACATAAACACCTAGAAGGCAGCAGCCTTCAAGTGCACACCCCCAAATGTATGCACTCTTGCCCTACATGCACGGAAGCAGTAGGGCAATAGGAAAGGAATAGAAATGTAAAAAAATGTAATAATTTTTTTTCATCAAATTAATCTGAAGTTTAAGGGGTGCACAGCTTGTTTGCGCGATGTGCCACTATGCTTAGTCTGGCTGAAATCCTGAAAATGATAGACTAGTGCTAATGTGATAGAAAACATCATCAAGCTGCTGTAGCGTAGTGGTACTGCCATGGTATAGCATGTAGAACATGCTGGCTGAAATCTCCCCTCTGCCAAATTATTTAATAAACTTTTAAGGAATTTGAATGATAGATGTCAATCATTTGGCTCATGTATAGCATAGTAGGGGTGGGAATATGGAAAATATAAATGTAAAAATAATTTAGAAATTTAATGAAAAAAATAGATTTAAGCAATGCTTTGCTAGTGTAAGCATTGCTTACCTGCTTTCAGCTCTACTTAGCTGGTGAACGCATTGTTATGTGGATTTGCATGGAGCTAAGCATAGTGCAGCATATTAAAACTGGCCTATCAAGAAAACGTGCAGGGGAGGCGTGGCTAAGATGCTGAACTGATAGCTGCACTTCATTTCAGCTCTCTTACCTCAATACAATTCCTGACAGGAATTTTACAAAATAATATTTAATTTGAAGAAATTTTTATTACTAACTTATTTCTAATAACTCTGAGCATCTATAAGAAAAATTTTATTGTCAGAACTTGAATAATTCCTGTCAAATTAATTACTGGAAAATCAGCACCAATATCAGCTTTACAGCATGAGTCATCTAAGGAATACAGCACAAGACTCTTCCCTCAAAAAGACCTGCAGTCTCTCATTACAAATATACAGGAACTTACAATAAAAATCGAAAAGATGGACAATAAAATAGATAATTTTAAAGAAAAGTGCTCACAACAACTGGAACAGTTTCAAGAAATGTTTACACAGCAGAAAGGACAGATATCACTTATTGAACAGTCATTAAGTGATATTGACACTAGAGTTCAAGTAGAAGAACAACAAACTGAATTCTTACTTCAATAGAATACATATTTACTAGAAAAACTTGATGATATGGAAAACCGAACAAGAAGAAATAATATTAGAATATATGGTCTACCAGAAAAATCTGAAGGGGACAATATGATAAACTTTCTTACCACCTGGATACCAGATGTAACAAGAATACCTGAAGCTCTTTCATATGGTATAGAACGGGCACATAGATCACTAGCAGCTTCTGGAAATGCTTCTTCTCCGGGTAAGAACAAGCCGAGATCTATAATTGTGAGACTTTTTTCTACACAAGATAAAGATCTTATATTAAGAAATGCTTGGGCAAATTCTCCCATCAAATACAATGATTCATTAATAAGATTTGACGATGATTATTCTACAAAGGTCGTTTCAAAAAGAAAAGAATTTCTACCAATAATAAAAACCTTGAAGAAAAAGAAACTGAAAGTCCATCTTTTATTTCCAGCAAGACTGAAAGTTTTTCTACCAAATGGAATAAAAATCTTTGAAACAGTAGATTCAGCAATAAAATACCTTACCAACAACAACATCCTAACACATGAAGAATCTATGGACTGGACAATAAGTACACCAAAGAGAAATGCTGAAGTAAATAATTGGAAAACTGTTGAGCAAAAGAAAAAAAACTAAAGGACAAATAATCTTACATATGTTATATTCTGTAAAAATCTAAATAATAATACTAACAACAAAAGAAAAGTTCTTACTGTCTTCAAGTTACACCAAAACAGGTACTGTTTTCAATTATACTTTAAATGTCAAAATTAGCATAAATGTAAATACATTTATCTTAAATCACATCAGTATACTAAGCATAATTTAAACATTACTCTATTTTTCATTATTATCCATCTATTATTTACATATTCTTAATCAGAGTAATCAATGCATAATAATGTTCCCAAATAGTTTATTTATTTATTTATTTATTTATTTATTTATTTATTTATTTTCTCTCACTGTGTTTTGTTGTTTTTATTTTTCTCTTCTTTTTATTAAATCTTCATTAACTTATAATACTTTAATCAGTATATGGTTATATTGCTTAATAGGTATAGTAACAGCTGCTATATAACTTATTATTAGTTACATCCCTGATAGTATTACTTTTATAAGTTAAAAGTGTCCCTGTTTGGATAAACGCTAATGCTGGGCAGAAATGTGTTGCTTTTGAAATGAAGTATTTCAGTTAGGATGTATCACAAGACTACTTTAAATAATCTTAAAACAAGTTCTGCCTTTGACCCATATGCACATACTGATATAGTCCAGTGAAAAAATATGTTTTAAGTGATATTTTGAGGCTATAAGCCATGTGTGTTGTGGCTCCAGACATCCGGAGTTGAAAGATGCTTGTGACTAGCTTAGATATCCTGTTGTCTTTTCTTTTGTAGAGAAATAAGGCATAGCATGTTTAAAATGCAAAGTTTGACAGTTGTGAACACTATTCCACAAACTAGAGTGCTCACGTGCCACTACATGAGTTTGTCACCAAATAAGAGGAGGGAAAAGAAAAACACATACCTTTTCCCGCTTGGTTCTCGAGACAATTTAACAGCCACAAACATCACTAGAAACTTGAGTTACTTATTGCTTGTTGCATTTACTTGTGTACGCCATCCCTGACTCTTTCTAATTGACGTCTAGTCAGAAAATAAGCTAGGTTCACATTTAAAGATACAGAAACCTAAATTCCTTCTAAGGAAACAAATAATACAAAAGGTTCATATAAATATACATAGATATTTATTTTTGAAGCACTTTCAGTTTATGGCTACTGATGTCTTCTAGCACCTTGATAGATAAGGACATATATCTGCTTGTCTTTCTATCAGTTTAGATTTCCAGACATTTTAGCTATCCCTTACTATGTTTTATACAGCAGAGTTTAAAAAGCAGAAATTAATCATCAGCAAATAAAATCACTGCTGTTTTACAAATTCTCTAAAGAAACTAGTAAATGTCAAGCAACTGACAGGTTTGTTTTGGGGAGGGTTGCCATTTCCCACGCTGGTGCTCCTGCAGAATACTACTGATGTCCGGCTGCCAAGGTATGCCCTCGGGTGGGCAGGTGGGATGCAACAAGAAGGTTGGATGTGCATTTGGCAAATCAAACATTTAGATGGCGGTATGGTATACTAGATGGAGAAAGTGGAAGCAATGATTGTATAGGCAACTATAATGAGTAACATAACAACAGTGGATTTGACCCGATGTGTCAATTATACAATGTTTATATCCCATGTGGCTTTGGGCTTTGTCGAAGCATCTGTGTTCTACACACATATTGTGTTGGATCTGATTTGAGTGGAAGGGAGAGGCTTAGCCCACACCCTAATTTGTTACTGGGTTGCCATGCATAATGGGCATGCATTGTGGCAGGTACTC